>NC_081333.1:2149470-2452684 GCF_022539665.2 Daphnia carinata | reverse complement strand
ACTTCTGGCGGGAATGGATCGCTTTGTTTATGGCAATAGTAACTTGTCTGTACGAAAGAGTACCGATAACATTTCATCAACATTTTTCTTCGTTTAGTGAATACCCGTCAAAAAGGAGCGCTAAGGCGTCTGATGGTGCCCTTGAGGGTATTGCTGGTAACCTGAAGCTGATTCATGAAGTTGGAGTAGCTGAGCAACCTATAACGTCTTTTAGTTGGAATGCCGATAAACTGGGTTTGGCAGCCAGCACGAGCTTCGACCAGACTTTGCGAATCCTTGCAGTCACAAAACTTAACTGCCTTTGATTTGCTCAAAGCCCTAATTCACAATTTGCAGTTGTCTGGAATTCATTCATTCTGGAATTCAGGTGTATGAAACGTCTTGTCATTTGGAGGTAATCTCTGAACATTTCGAAAATTTTTGTGAAACAAACCTAACAATGATCATGGACATTGGTACATATGGTTTCCATCCTGTTTGTAATTGGGAAGCTGTAGAAGTCATTTACTGATCAGGCTTCATGATGTTTAATCTTATTATGTTTTTCTTTATATTTATGAGTTTAAAACGGGCTGGCCATTTTCTGCCAAAAATGATTTGCAATAAAACCAATAAAACATCGGATTTGTTGTTATAAAATCCTACGAAGAAGAAACAAATGCCGTACGGACTCCAACCTTTTTTTCTTAAAATAGCTTATTCCAATTCCTTTCTTTCCAATTTCTGAACTAACCAGCCGTTCAATTTGCGGTCATGTTATTTTGTGACATTAATAAGGACTCTTACAGATTTCGCACTGTGTTTTGACTTAACTGCCAGACTTGAGTTTTTCGGCTTTTCGGTTATAGCCAGTTGAAGTTACATCATAACTTCTTCAATATAAAAACGTTTTCTTTGAAAACAGCCAAAAAATTACCTATTTTTTGTTACACGGAGTTATACTAAATTTCAGATCGAAAAAGTGGTAAAAGAATTTGTAGTTTGTCAGATGATGGTTTGAATTGTAATATCTTGAACTATGATTAGTTTTTTACACTACTGCATTTCTAAGAATCGATAAATAAATATTTATAAAGGGAATTGATTTTGCATTGCTCCGCCTTTCCCACACAATTTCACAAGTTTTATACATTACATCAAACCGAACTCCACTGTCCACTGCTTCTTTCCACTCATTTCAATTAAGCAATAGTTACCAAAAAGTGGAAAATGGAATTCCGGCTAGGGTATTACGAATAGGCCATGATTAAAACCCATAGGATTGAACAGTTCCTGTCGTCTGCATGTCAGCCATTTTAAGTTGTGTGAACATGGAAACATTTTTGCTCTGTGGTTTTTGAAAGTTTTCCTATTGCTTTCTGTATCTAAACTAGTAAGTAAGTAACACAGATCTATTGTTCTTATCTAGGTATATTTTTTTTGGCTTTTTTGTTAGACCTGAGCAGGTGGAAGCCTGGTATATTAACAAGTGATAAGTGAAACAGCAGATAGCATACAATTAATGCCCAGAGTTTGCTTTGGTAAATGCATACTTATGCTTTTGGAATTTACTGTCTGATAGTTCTTCACAGAGCATAGCAGAAACATTTTGGTTAATTTAATGCTAGAGACTTTATAATGAACCTCTAATGCAGGATCGTGGGTTAAGTCAAAAGGATTGACTTTGGTCTTTCAAGCTTAAGCCCACTAGTTCAGCTATTATGGTTTAAGATATCTGTTGTTCATCTTTCTTACCATAGTATTCCATTTTGTGACTTCTGTTTTTACTCGAAATTTTGTTATTTGATTTCCCTGAATCTTAATTCAAATAGTAATGCTGTATGATAATATTGCTGTTCATTGGTCTCATTTCTTAACATTTTTTACGCAGGGCCAACAAGAAACAAAGTCCTCATTTTCGCCTCATCGCCGTCTTCATCTTTGCCTCTTCGCCTTCGCCTTCGTCTTCGCCTATTCGCCTCTCCGCCTTCGCCTATTCGCCTCTCCGCCTTCGCCTATTCGCCTCTCCGCCTTCGCCTCTTCGCCGTCTTCGCTTCTTCGCCGTCTTCGCCTCTTCGCCGTCTTCGCCTCTTCGCCGTCTTCGCCTCTTCGCCTTCGTCTCTTCGCCTCTTCGCCCTCTTCGCCGTCTTCGCCGTCTTCGCCTTCGCCTTCGTCTCTTCGCCTTCGCCTCATCACCGTCTTCGCCTTCGCCTCATCACCGTCTTCGCCTTCGCTTCATCGCCATCATCTCACTGCCTCGTCGCTGCCTACGTCTTCACCTCATCGCCATCGTTCGCCTGTGACCAACAACGATGGAACAGTCGAATCCAAGAAAAAACTCATAGCGATAGAACGTGACTTCGCCGCGGAACTTCCCGGATACTGTTTTGTTTTGTATTTCTGTATGTTGTGTTGTATTGTTAACCCGCTGGCTGCCACCCCGTTTTCTCCCATTTTTTTTGTAGCTTTTAGGGACCGGGCGCTGTTCTCCCCATGGCCATGGGGGGAACAGTCGCCAAGGCGCCTAAAGGCCTCGTGCCTTTAGGCGCGCGTAGGCAATGCACCAGCAGGGCCTTCTCCTTTTCGGCACGGTGATAGAAAGCCGGGGGTGTGCATTCCCATAATGGCCTCTATCACCGTGCCAGCCCGGACTTGTCTTCGGACAAGTCCCCCCTTGGTCGGGATCCTTCAGACGCGACAAGTAGCTACTGTAGTTGAAGCAACCTACGGGTTGCGTGGGCAACGGCAGCCAACGGGTTAACAAGTTGTGTATGTATGTATGTATGTATGTATGTATGTATGTATGTATGTATGTATGTATGTATGTATGTATGTATGTATGTATGTATGTATGTATGTATGTATGTATGTATGTATGTATGTATGTATTGTATAATATGTAAAAAGTGGCGGAATGTAGGGTGGAGGAGGGACAATAAAAATAATTCCATTTAATTTACTTGTTCGTGTGTATTTTATTTATTATTTTGGACTTATTCCGAACCACACCATATTTAGAAAACAACTAACCTCAGAACTCGCCGTTTCACTTGAAAATTTAGCTATCAGAAATTTTTCTTTAAATACCTTTTATCACTCTACCACATTCGCTTTTTACTGATGAAAACAAAACAAAAACCAGAATTTAAAAATCTTAAGAGTAAATTCTCTTTCTTTCTACAATGTGTCAAAATACAATTACTAAGTAAAGAAAGAAAGAAAAACAATCTTCATTGGTACAAGATCTTGTCATCTATTAGCACTATGAAGGAAATCAACCAATTTCAAATTTAACTTCCCTATGTTTTGATTTATGTAGGTAATTAATCACTAAACAAAAGAATGATGTTGGATATATTTTATTTACAATGAAACCATATCTTTTTCCCACCTTCATGACATGCATGACATTCCTTTTGTCATAAAGGCTCCCATGGCCAATGCAGCATATTCGGTACATCCTTGAGGCCTGCAATTGCAACTATAAAACCAAAACCGTTAAGAATAAATAGTGAAAGACCCTCTAAGTTCTGAATAAATTTTGACAATTAAGAGTGTGGGAAATATTAAACGTAATGATTACTGTTTTTATGGCAAATGTTGTGCAAAGCTGGCAAGCAAAATTGGTGCATCTGAATTACCAATATGAAATACATGCTGGGAATCAAACGAGGGTCGAGCAAAGGTTTTTCGTTAAATAATTTTCAATGCTTGGAATTAACATTCTTCCAAATTCAGTTTTACCAGAAAGATCTGTAAGAACTTTGTACGGATTTGCTTCAATGTGTAACGCTGCGCAACAAAAAGGAGTAATCTACGTTAAAGCTATGTTAAAACATACCTGAAATTACAGCAAATCTAAATAGAAATTTTCATGAGAGACCTCCATTACATCTATCTTTCTCGTCGACGCCATGCCAAATGAAACAGCTGACAGTATAGATGCGCATCAGCGGCCTCTTGCTTTCTAATTTCTAACCAAAAAAAAAAAAAAAAAAAAAGCTGAAAAAATAAATGCTCAGCTTAACTTTTATACTATGGCAATATGGCAATCAGTTTTACATAAAAAAAAAAAAAAAAATGGCGGAAAAAAAAAAAAAATCGCACTTTTTTCTCTTTTTTCTACCCGTAGCCATCTATCAGTCGGTTTCGTTATTACAGCATGTAAGCAATTTCAGTTAATTGTATCCCATTAGCAGTTAATTGAGTAGCGTGGCTGGAGAACAACGCGTGGCTGGAGGAACAATTGAAAAATGGATAAGATAATAAAACAAAAAAATGGTAAGTATAAACATTATTATATTGGTTTTCAATTATTAATTATTGTTTATTAGATCAAATTATGAAGCTGCAGGCCCAGTTATTGGAACAACACAAAATATTAGATAACAACAAAACTAAGGATGGTAGGCCTAATACGTAATGATTCTATTTATTTGCTTTTATTCATTCGTGTTTTGTAGCTCAAATTTTTGAGTCTACAAGCTCAGCTAGGGGAAAAGAACAAATTGGAACAAAACAGTTTTCAAACAGTGAAGGAGGTTTTTCAAAACTCATCCCTAACTGAACGTGAGGATGAGTTGGCATTAGGTGAACACAGTCAGGTGCCTAAACTTTTCAAATAAGAATTCCAAATAAGTATAGAATTTTAACAAACAATTATTTATTGTTTAGTTATTCAGTCCACCACCTGACAGTGTGTTAAATTTAAATTCTGTTAGTGCTGCACTAAAAGAATTGTTAGTAATAAGTCCATGCAGCGAAGGAACTGAAGAATTGTGGGACTGTATTTGGGCGGAAAATGGGTGTGGTATGGAAACACAGAAATGGCACGAGTTCAACATGAAACATGGATTAGGTACTTTTTTGGTTTTTGTCTATCAAAAAAGTATTTTTAATGCTATTATTTTGCATTCACAGAATTTTAGCGGGGGTTCAAGTCAAGTCTGGAAGTGTTACAGGATGGAAGAGTGAGCCTGTAGTTGAAAAAACACTGAGAGTGCATTACCATTAAGGTGTGAGGTAAAGTAATAGAGTAATGCAAATTGTCTAACGAGAAGTACCACCTTGTGTTAATGAATCCGTTACAACAGCAATTCTTTATAGTTCTGACAGAAGAATATGCTCGCAATCAACTCACGAATCATGTAAGGTACGAACTATACATGTGAATTAAGAGTTTTTATGCTAATGGTGTTTTATTGTCTCATAGATGAACAATAAATTTTGATCTGAAAAGGTTTCTTGTTTGGGGCAAGGTCATGAATTAATTTTTACGTTTGGATACACTACATGGAAGTTCTACACTTAATTCATATTCCCCAAACGGTATTTAAAATTCAGAAATTGAAGTGCATATCTGGGCTCCCTTCCTTTCCGTAGCCCCGTTTCCCCTTGACTCGTAATAAGCCCGTAGGGGGTCATGCCCCTACTGTACGGTATATATAAAAACAACATATACCGAGGTTTGGAGGGCTCTGGCCGGAAAGGGGACGTGGGGTGCCGCTTCGTCCGATGATGTGTTCATGGAGGGTGACGTGGCTGCCCACAAATCCGAACTAAAGGTTAATCGCTCCTGTAAAAATGTTCCAAATCTTCAGCTCTTCTTCCGGCTTCTCTTAGCCAATCACCGGGTAATCTCCCCGGTGGGTCAACAAGGCAGTGTCTCCCCCTGCCTGGGTTGACGGCAGCTTTTGAAAGGGCTATTGTGCCTTTTTAAAGTTGCAAAAATAATTGTAATGTGCAGAGAATTGTCAATAAATTTTTTTTTATAAAATGTTTTTTGCAAAAATTTTTTCTTTCATTGTCTGTGTTCGCTTTGTTCACACATTACATTTATCAACTTTTTTTTTTATTTAGCTTGCTCAATTAATTTTTATGGTTTTTGCCACCGTTGTATCGCTTATCTGTTAGTATTCAATTAGTATTTATTACACTTCTTGAATTCTTGAACTTAGACAAGGAACAACGTGTAATACCTGGATATTTTCTGAAGTAATTTTATACTTGTATATTGTTTTACTGGTATGGGAATCGATCCCCAGACATTCAGCGTGCAACGCCGATGCTCTAACATTGAGCCACGAGATATATCTACCATATTATATCTATTATCGCATATCATATGTTATAGTCTAGGATGTTTATGTAGTCTTTCACAAGTATATATTTATCTTTTTATAGTTTTCATAAGGTTAATAGCTCTGTGGTAGAGCATTCAGCTGCGGTAACTGTTACCCTGGGTTCAAACCTTAGTAGATGTATAAAGATCTACGTTTCAATTTTATTCAAAGTGTAAATGCAAGTCCGCAAGTGACTAGAAAAAAGCTAACCTGACATCATATGATTCATGGCTCATTGGTATAGCATCGGCGCGGTATGCCGAACATCCAGGGTTCGATCCCTGGATAATAATTGAATGCTTACAGATAAACGATAAACCAATGGAAACAATGCTTACTAGCAAAGGTGGCAAAAACAAATAAAGCAAAGCAAAAAAAAAAAGAAGTTGTTAAATGTAATGTGTGTACACAGCTAACACAGACAATGAAAGAAACAAATTTTGCAAAAAATATTTTATAAAAAAAATTTTATTGACAATTCTCTGCACATTACAATTATTTTTGCAACTTTAAAAAGGCACAATAGCCCTTTCAAAAGTTGCCGTCAACCCAGGCAGGGGGAGACACTGCCTTGTTGACCCACCGGGGAGATTACCCGGTGATTGGCTAAGAGAAGCCGGAAGAAGAGCTGAAGATTTGGAACATTTTTACAGGAGCGATTAACCTTTAGTTCGGATTTGTGGGCAGCCACGTCACCCTCCATGAACACATCATCGGACGAAGCGGCACCCCACGTCCCCTTTCCGGCCAGAGCCCTCCAAACCTCGGTATATGTTGTTTTTATATATACCGTACAGTAGGGGCATGACCCCCTACGGGCTTATTACGAGTCAAGGGGAAACGGGGCTACGGAAAGGAAGGGAGCCCAGATATGCACTTCAATTTTTTAAACATAAAATACCGTCTCGGGAATCCAAATTAAGTATAGAAACGTCATGTCATCCATTCAATCATTACAATTTATTCAGTGTCTTGCCCCAGCCAAGAATCTTTTCAGATCCAATGTTACTTTTAACCTATGCTGAGAAAAGAAAAAAAACACCATTAAGCATCTCAATTGTTGCTCATGTGACTTACATGACTTATAGATTCAACTTCTGGCAGAAGCTTGGGAAAGGCCATACAAATTGCAGATGAAAATCATTGTATAAGGCTCTTGAATGATAAAATAGCACCCCTAGAATGTTGCATTGTTGATAGTTGTGTTCCCAGTATGCTGAAAATCCTTTCCTATTGGATAAAATTTTTTTTTTAGATTAGACATGGTTGGCAAAAGGCAGGAGAAATGCTTTGTCAGAAATTCAAAAATTTTTCAAGAAAATTCCTTTCATACCTAAAAAGTCCATGTATGATGTTCATCGCTGCAATGCCAACGAAATGAAACATCTTTAGGGCCATTTAAGTACCCAGCTTCACCAACACTCTGAACGTAAAGGACAAGTTGTTCTTTAGCAAGAGAAGCAGAATTATTTGAGGCTTCTAGCTGTGACAGAACTATAAAAGATTGCTGTTACACAGGATTCATTCACACAAGATGGTACTTCTCATTAGACAATTTGCATACTCTATTACTTTACCTCATACCTTAATGGTAATGCACTTTCAGTGTTTTTCAACTGTAGGCTCACTCTTCCATCCTGTAACACTTCCAGACTTGACTTGATCCCCCACTAAAATTCTGTGAATGCAAAATAATAGCATTAAAATACTTTTTCGATAGACAAAAAACCGAAAAGTAACTAATTCATGTTTTATGTTGAACTGGTGCTATTTCTGGGTTTCCGTACCACACCCATTTTCAGCCCAAATACGTCCCACAATTGTTCACTTCCTTCGCTGCATGGACTTATTACTAAGAATTCTTTTAGTGCAGCACTAACAGAATTTAACTTTAACACACTGTCAGGTGGGAGACTGAATAACTAAACAATAAATAATTGTTTGTTAAAATTCTATACTTATTTTGAATTCTTATTTGAAAAGTTTAGGTACCTGACTGTGTTCGCCTAATGCCGATTCATCCCCATGTTCAGTTAGGGATGAGTTTGGAAAAACCTCCTTCACTGTTTGGAAACTTTTCCGTTCCAATTTGTTCTTTTCCCCTAGCTGAGCTTGTAGACTCAAAATTTGAGCTACAAAACACAAATGAATAAAAGCAAATAAATAGAATCATTACGTATTAGGCCTTACCATCCTTAGCTTTGCTGTTATCTAATATTTTGTGTTGTTCCAATAATTGGACCTGCAGCTTCATAATTTGATCTAATAAACAATAATTAATAATTGAAAACCAATATAATAATGTTTATACTTACCATCCTTTTGTTGTATTATCTTATCCATTTTTCAATTGTTCCTCCAGCCACGCGTTATTCTCCATCCACGTTACTGAACTAACTGAGAATGGCATCCAATGGACTGAAATTGCCTACGCCAGTAATAACGAGTATGAGCGGTAGATGGCTACGTGTCGGAAAAAAAGAAAAAAGTGAGATTTTTTTTTTTTGGCGAAATTTTTTTTTTTTTTGTGTAGAACGGATTGCCATACTTCTCACTTTTGTCGAAATTTGCAAAGAAGGAAATCTCAAAAAATTAGATAAAACTCACCAGAAATAATCAGAATTAAACGCTGATTCCGAATATAGCATTAGTTTTCCCCTAAGTTGTGCAGTTTCTGAATAAATCGCAATTTAAGTGATTTTTGTTTGTTTTTTGTAGCCAGCGCTATCTGTTAGCAAAAATATAGTTAAAATCGGTTTGATACTGGAAAGATCAATCATACTAGGATCTAGACATTAATTAGGTGTAAAACAATGTTATGTGCGTAATAAAAGTTCACTTTTGCTTATTTAGGCGAGTTGCATCGAATTTGTAATATTTGAATAATATTTCTGCTAACAGATGGCTCTGGCAACGAAAAACAAACAAAAACGACTTTGATTGCATTTAATTCAAAAACTACACATTTACGCAGAACACTAATGCTATATTTGGAACCAGCGTTCAATTTTGACTATTCAATGTGAGTTTCAAGCGATTCTAAGAGATTTTATTTTTTTCGGATTTCGAGAAAAATGGGAAGGCCTTCTCACTTTTGTCGAAATTTGCAAAGAAGGAAATCTCAAAGAATTGGATAAAGCTCACCAGAAATAATTAGAATTAAACGCTGATTCCGAATATAGCATTAGTTTTCCCCTAAGTTGTGCAGTTTCTGAATAAATCGCAATTTAAGTGATTTTTGTTTGTTTTTTGTCGCCAGCGCTATCTGTTAGCAAAAATATAGTTAAAATCGGTTTGATACTGGAAAGATCAATTATACTAAGATCTAGACATTAATTAGGTGTAAAATAATGTTATGTGCGTAATAAAAGTTCACTTTTGCTTATTGTAGGCGAGTTGCATCGAATTTGTAATATTTGAATAATATTTCTGCTAACAGATGGCGCTGGCAACGAAAAACAAACAAAAATGACTGATTGCATTTTATTCAAAAACTACACATTTGCGCAGAAAACTAATGCTATTGAGTTTCAGTCGCTTCTAAGAGATTGCATTTTTTCGGATTTTGGGAAAAAAGCACATAAATGTATTTAACTAAACTGAACACTTTTCCCTAAGCATTTTAGATGTGTAACAATACGAGATGTAGCCCAGGCTTAACCCTCCACCAACAGGGAACAAAAACATGCCTCCATTATTGCTATATCTGGAAATCAAAATCACAAACACTGAGTAGAAGAATATTTCTATTGACGTAGTAAATAGCTATTGGAAGTAAAATATTTCGAACCGCATGAATTTGCAGAAGGAGTAGAAATTTGAGGCATTCCTACTTAATCCGACTAATTCGCAAAAAGATTTTTGATGTCCAGATAACACGAGATGTAAAAAAATCCCCATCACGCAGAAAATCAAGGAGAGTTCCAGAATATTTATTTTCACTAAAAGAAACGCTTGTTGTGTTAAGTTCGCAAATCATGTTTGTAACTGGTAAGTCATCAAATGGTCGACTGCAACATTGCCAAATTTAATTGCTCGCCTGAATCACTAAAGCCATCTAGTGAGCAAAATTTTATAGTGTTACGAATAAATATTAAACGCCATCTACCGACTAAAACACTTGCAAAATTAAGAAATAAGTTTCAATTAACACATTTAGTTATCTTTATTGCGAAATGTTGTAGTTTGCTTTGTTGATGTTTCAAAAAGGTATTACCAAATGACGCCAAAAAGTAAAGCTTAAACGTAATCACTTGCACAAATACAACAAGCGAACAAGAAAGCCTATTGAAGAAACCAAGAGGCAATCGCAAACTTGAGCTATGTTAGTCAAGCATGAATAGTCCATCTAATTAAAACATATGACACAACAACATCGCCCGTTACTACAATTTCGCACGCTGAAATAATGTAACATTTGACGATCTTCGGCAATGCCAATTTGCCCGTAAACTGTTGAATCCTCGCGGATGGATACTCAAAGCTCTGCCGTGAACACAACAAAGATAACAAATTCTGAAGACCAAAGTACTTGCCAATGTCACGTTGGCGCCTTTGGCCGTTGTTGGTCGACAAATCTTCTTTGAGCAATATCGGGCTCTAGCAACGTTCACGTAGCCTGTCGAATGCTCCATATCAATTATAAACGAGCCACTTTTCTTTCGCGAAAATTTTTCCGTTTAGATTACACAAACACAATCACCGAACACTACTTCCATTTTCAAGAATGTCGTTTGCTATCTGCGGCAAGCATGCTTTTAGCAAACGGTCTTCATGTGCGGGTAGACGCGGTTTACTGCTCACTAGGAGACGGACAGCCCAAAGCAGTCACAGCTTGCAATGTCGTATAGTCAACTTGCGTGAATATCGCCCGATAACATAAGTACTAGAAGCAACATCCCTTATGAGAAAGCGTGAAACAATAGGACAGTTGTCATACTCAATGTTTGTTGTCTAAACCTCCGTCGTTGATTAAACAACGTCACAAGCTTTCGTAGAAATCCTAATGTTGTTATTCATTTTCCTCGTACTAAATTTTGTTTTGGACAAACGAATCGCATGATTTAACATATCTTTCTAAAAAATGCTAAATATTAAAACTTATCGTCATGTTTTCAAAATTTCAATCTTAGAAACGCATTAAATCTTCTTTTTCTAAAACGAAAATCACACACATCTGATGGCTGAATGCGTGCCAAGTTTGTATGACATTTCGTGCAATCACGACACAATCACGTCAACAACCTTCCGACTATTATGCAAGTGTTAGATCTCTGTTTATACACGCAGCCCTGCCTGTCACGAAGTAAATCAGCAAACAATATAACCTTACGCGTGCCATATCGTAAACAAACCCATACGTAAGCATACACCCAATCTTGACCAGAAAAAAAGAAAGCCGTACGATGCCATGCACTGCAAGAAGCATAGCGACTGTCTCTCTTCAAAGATTGGACTGAATGGCTTTAGAATAAGTTTTAGCAAAAAACTTCTCGCTCACGTCTGGTACGTGCTTTTTTTTCAAGATCCTTTCAACGTCGTGTCACGAAAGCTCCTTAAATGTGATTCACTTACGTGTTGTATCATCCACGGGCACTAAATACATGTGCAAAAAAGTATAACTGGTTTTTTTTAATCTTACAGATTCAGTGGATGGGCTTCAGTTACTATTTGTAGTTACGTTCGTGTACATTATACCCATTTCCTTCACGGTCCTATTTTTTCATCCTCAGTCGCACACGCAATGCGTCTGACTCTGTCACATCCGTCCGCGTTGTTGACTGTAACTTGCTCACGTTGGTTGAAAAATGTTTGAATCTCGGATAGAATTTTCATTAAACTTCCCACTCGATTGATTATGTGCGTGAACAAGTAAAATAAGAGAAAAGAGTTGATGCCCTTTCACGAACACTCTAACAGGTATACGCGATTGGTTTATCAATTCAAGCGAAAACGAACCGAAAAAAAGGCGTCAAATCTGCCGGGAGCTATCGATCAGCTTACATTTTACCATTGGCGTCATCGTATACAATCGATCTGATTTTAAAAAAAAGGTGGGCGGATCACCAAAACTCCCCCGCATACCTGGAACGTGAATCACATCCGCTTTCTTGGATGTTCTATACTACAGACATCAATGACGGTTGACGTCTTTAGTATAAAACATAATAACGCAAAATAGCTCTAAAAAAATTATTCGATTGCGATATACCATCGACAGACATAATAGCAAAACCGGTGAACTTGTTTATCGGTTTCAACGAGCGGCTTTAGCGTATAGCGAAGGAAGACGAAGTAGACGACAAAGAGGAACGGAAAGAATTAGATTAGTTTTCTTTCCCTCTCTCTTCTTTTTTTTATTTACGATTCCTGAGAGATTCTACAGAGGTTATTACGACACAGGACTTAATCATGGCTCATGCGGTCTTGGATTCCGCCTCTGTTTCGCTACCCAAGAGGTTAGACTTTATAGAAAATTGCGCCAATGTTGTGTATAGACTTAAACAAAAGAAATATAAGCAAACATCGTCATCAACATTATTTCTACCCCGCCTACACGAGCACCGACGCTATAAAGCTTCAGTCGGTGCTGCCTTATAAACATTTCATCTTATACATCCTGGCAACGTCAACTCGATGATCGACCTGCCCGTTTCCAACAATAAACTTTTTCTTTAGCGCACGCCGTCTGGCGTGGGCTACACTAGATAACTCTATATAGCGTTTATCACCGTCGATAAAAAATAAATAAAATAACGATGGCCACGCAGAAAGTTGAAGATGGCCCTTCTTTGCAGCCATCGACAAGAAGAAGAAACAGCAGTTGCTTATGGTCTCCGTATGTTGCACATACTTTATCATATAGCCCATAGCTACGTTTTCTTTGAGCAAAATTACGTTGGATGGTTTGTCTCCGCTCGATTTGGCCGCGTTAGTTTCCCCGTGAACGCCCTGGACTATACACGAATTGAGCCATATATATGCTGTATACCAGCCAATCGACGAATTCAATATGGCTGGGCCTATTTTTTTGGCTACTGACCATGTTAGATGGGGTACAAAAAAAATATATATATATACGATCTCATGGATTACCTAAACGAGAAAGGAAGACCGGAGATTGTATGTGATAGGAGCGGATATGATGTGACGGTCAGAAAGAAAAAGAAATCCGATAAAAGACGAGAAGGGGAATCAGGATTGCGAAGATTTCTGAATTTGTCTTGTAAATGTGCGGATGTTGACGAAGAAACTTGTGGTCTGCATTTGTCGGCTTAGTCGAGCGTGACGATGACAAATTGAATTTGAAAATGTCCTTCTCTTATTTATGTATTTGGACATGTCTCTCTCTCTCTCTTTCTCGTCTATTGATTTGCGGAGCTGATACTGAAAGGACGTCTTACGCAGTTTATTCAACTGTCAGCTCCTGCTGCATAAATCACTCGGTTATTTTATTGCCGTTTCAAATCAAATAACGTCGTTGATTTCGGGAATTGTCGAACCGTTTTACTGTATGTTTCGAACGCAATTCAGCTCGTTACCTATTTGATTAAGCGTAACATTGGTACAGTCAATCAAATGTCCCTCTTCTGTAAGAAAAATGGCTTCATCCGAATCCAACTTCCGCCATTTACCCCATTTTTCTTTTGGTATAACCAAGGAAAAATCTTGATGATGCAGAAAAATGCAAAGTGAACATCGTTTGTTCTTTACGGTGAATTTTGTTTCCCCCCTTTTAACTCAATGGAGGCAGTTTAATATACATGCATACGAGCATGCTAGTTTCAAAGGGAACAACCCGAGGGTGGATGTCGATATCGATTATTCCCGAGTTTTGTTCTCTTCCCCGTTGCCCACTCTACACTTTCCTTTTGTATCGCATTTCCATCTTTCTGAAGTTTTGCGACATATTTTTTTCGCCCTCTTTTTTATGTGTCCCCGCCTCCCGTTTCTGCATATTGATTTAGATCTGGCACTGTCTCAACACCACGTCGTGTTATATCAGTGTCTGATTTTTTTTTCTGTCGTAATGCCCTTCCCTTTTTTGTGTCTTGCAGCAACGGGTACGATATAGTAAAAAAAAAAAAAAAAAAAAAGATGGACTGATTGAAGAAACTAAAAAAAAGGCAAATGAATAAGGGCGACGTTGCCGCGATGACGCCCCACCCTTTTATTATGCATGCGGATGTGCTAAACTCTTTTAAGCCGATTGTTTTTTTCTTCCTTCTTGTACACGCCAAAATACATCAAGGATTGCCTCATCTCATTTTGTATAGCCTGCAACTGTGTTATTTCCCATTGTCTTGTCGTTTTCAAACATAACCAACAGCAGACGGCTTTCGGTATATACAATATACACACGGCTATATAACACGCTCGTTTTTTTTAAAGGAAAAAAAAAAATAGAAAGCTAAATAGCCTTTTTTTTCATGTTCCTCTGTATATTGGGCACTTGTATACGAACTAGAGCCCTTGCGGCGTCCGGAAATCGTGAGCCATTCAGATGGCCATCTCTTTTCAATCTGAAGAGATAGATTCTCGATCAGATGCCATACAAACTCGTCTTATACTAAACAAAAAACAAAAATCCCCCTTTTTTTACTGGTTCAAGTTAAGATACAGTATATCCATATAACACTACCCTATTTTTATGTCTTCAGTTTGTTTCGCAGGGGAAGGCCGTGAGTGCGTTGGAATGCGATTTCGTTCGTATACGTGTGCCAGTATCTAATGTCGTAACAATGCTACGAATGGAAACGAGAATTTGTGTGCATTACAACAACAAAGACACACATCACCGTCTTATATGGTGATGTATTCAAAGTGCGGTTTTCTCTCGTTTTTCAACGAGTACAGAATCGGAAACCGTGGCAATCGAAACGGAGCGTGAAACGATCACGGCCTTCCATTCGATACCCACTCGTGATTTTCTTTTGCCTATGTGATTTAGGGCACTTTCCATAAATTTAGTTAGAACCCCTTTATTTCCCCCCATCTATCTAATGGTGCAAAGCATTTTTATTTATTATTAAATTAAAACCCAGTGCCGTGAAATCACGACGTTGATTTGTCATTTGGACGCGCGGCTTGCACGGCCGAAAATGATTAAAACTTTAAACGTAATGAAATTAGCGAAAATGGGAACAATTATACACAGCACGAGAGGAATATAGTAATTACTGATGCCGTGTATAAAAGCTCTGCCTTTATATGTTAAATTAAGAATTTTCATTATAAATGGCGAGAAATTCCTGCGTTGCTTTGACGTTCACTTGCCTCGCCAAGATTCCTTTAATGCTACATTAACCCTTGCATTTGACGTAGATGGGCTTAATTGCTAACACGTTTTCGTTCTCACCGAAGGGCACCTCATAAAACGATCGACTGTTTGCTTATAAATGGCCAAAATAAAAGCAAAACTTACATGTGATTGGTGTGTCCTCATTGTTACCACAAATTGCCAATAGAACGAAAGAAATGGGATGCACTTGTAGAAATAGGATTGTCACGTTGTTCCCATTTGCTCCGTTTTTGTTCACGATGATCACAAGAAAAGGCCGACGGCATTTGCTAAATTTAATTAGTTAAGGATTTGCCTGTCGGCGGTGGGCGGCTGTTTGTTTACTTGCCCAACTTTCTTGAGCTCATTTGCATACATGCCCTTTACTACACACTGTCTACATGTTACGTACCGTGTAAGTCTCACTAGTTTACACAGTCGTGGGTTAAACGATCCTCACATTTCGGTTGGCAAACGACTACTTCATTCCTGTACGCCTCTAAGGGCCACTGTTACCTAACAGCTAAATTCGTCTGCTTTTCCTTTTTGTTTTCCTTGTCATTGCTTGCAGCGAAAAAGAATAATGTGTAAACAACGCTAATGATCTGCCTAAGGAATTCATCATTACCTTAGGGTATATTTCACAAGAAACAAACAAAGTCATTAATCACATGAGTTGAAAACCACTCCGCACAGTTTCTCTATCGGCTTTGTCATCTCTTTATTGTTCCACCACATCGATATCGTTACATGACAAACCTGTCTCTTTCTTACGTAGAGAAACGTCATTTTCGCTATTTAAAAATCCTTTTGTTCTTTAAATTTCCATATAAGACTCGTTCTATGGCGCAATGTTTTTCACGCACAGTTTGCTGTCTTTTTCCCGTCTATATACAAATAAATCGATGTGGTTTTTAAAATACAAGTCAGCATAAAATCCCTGCGGGAACTACGTTCCTGTGTGTAGATCCACAAATAGACCGTTGAATGGTGTGTGTGTGTGTGTGGCCAATTCTTTGCGTGTTAGCCGCAAATTATACATGCGGGTGCCGGTGTGAAACATTGACAACCGCAGCAGGAATAGAAGACGAAGAAAAACATTAGTATGTAATATAATCAATATTTATTATCAAAAGAATTCCATACGTAATGCCAGTGCTGGCCAGTATTATCGTGAGTAAGCGTGAGCAAGTCTGATGGGGTTGAACAAGTCAAGTCTGTTCGACCATTTAATCAGTCAAAAAGCCATTTCTCCGCCCTTTTTTTTTCTCTCTCTCTCTCTTTCGCACTGCAACATCCTTGTTCTTCTGTGTGTGTGTAGGTCGGAAGGATATCGACGTAGGTTCCAGCTGTTCGGTCCAAATTCATTAGCTTGGGCTGGGGGTGGGTTCTATAAAACAGCGTGGGAAAACGTGCAGCTTACATGTAATAGTTGGTAGCCGACTTGTCTCTAACATGTAAGAATAAGACGCTTGGCCGTCGTTTCTCTACTACAAGAGTGCGAACTTGCTGGGAACTGTGAAAGTACACATACACACAAAAAAGAAAGGAGGGCGGGGACGTAAGACACACACACGAAACGAGAGCGCTATATATTGATCGCAGGCAGTACAGCTTTAGGTTTGCTATACACTTTCACTCCGGCAAGCCTGCGGATGTTGCCGGACTGTGGATGTTTAGCTGCTAGGTCTTCCATCAAGGGCCTATATTGGCCGGCTCATCACCAGTCGGGGGTATATGTGGACGGTCTGTCCGGCAGCCCCAACGGTTGTTGACATTAGAGGCCAATCTGGGCGAGAAGAGGCAAAGTGTGATACGTTGCTCTTTTTTTGGGCTTTTCAAATGAAATATTACTTGCTCATGTCGCAGACTCTGATGATCTAATAAGCTGTTTTAATATTAATATTATGAAAAAGGGAAATGTTCTATATGCTGGTTCTATAATGGTGTGGGCAAATGTCCGACGCTTTTGATGGAACGCTAGTAATCAAGTTTGAATCCTTTCGTTTTAGATTTGACATAAGTAAATTATAATTTCTAATGATGATGTTACGTTTGTTTGTAGTCAAATTTCTTTTGAAAATCAATCACCAGCAACTTAACGTGTTTTTTCAACGTGTAGCATCAAGGAATCATAAAACTGTATACAACAAATTCTTGTTTGTGCTCAACGTTATGTGAGTGGTTTATTTCAAAATTCCTTGGCCAATTAAAAGAGTTACAATGGCTCCTTTTTCAGTGTTCCCCCTTATACGTTCTAGTGAAATAAAGCAAAATTTAATGGCTCGCGTATACAATATGCATCACATTTTAAAACACACATAATGACGTTTCCCTGTTCGCTTTAAAAAAAAAAATACACAAACACCCACGAACAGTATCCCTATTCGAAAGGGTGCGTGCTATTATGTTGCTTTACCACCGTTAGCTATACACGTACAGAGCTTTAAAAAAGATAGGGTTAGGTAACTTCTCATTAGCGATGCATCTAGTAGCTCTATTCTCTTGTACGCCTATTGAAATCCTGCCTCGCCCTTTTTTTTTAGGTAGGGCGAACAAGATGTTGAAGCACCCCAATCTATAAAGAAAACAATGTAAAATGTTTTTCAACCTAATATACAATAAAACTATTTTTCAATGCAAATTAGACAATTTCCTTTAATGAATAAAAGAATCGACACGACGATTTGCGTGTTGAACTGCACGAATTGATTGTTGTCGACGCGAAGAGTGACAAAACAGCACAAAAGTATTTCTCCCTTTTTATTTTTGGACGTGTTCCAAAACATTTCTTCTTCAGGATCGTACAAAAGATGTGTCCACCATATAAGACGCCCGCAGTGCTTTGAGAGTGTGAGGACAAGAGAGAGAGAGGCCGGGGAGGCGATTTCCTTCTTACCACTCGGTCATCCTTTCGCTGTGGGAGGAGCTGCTGCTGCTGGATGACGAGAACTCTTACCCAAAAAGTTTGCTACGATGTCCCTGTGTATGCACTTTAGTTCTAACATTTAAAGCAGAGAACAAGAAAAAAAGAAAAAAACGGAAAGGCAAAAAGAAAAAGGGAAAATTTTGATATGTATAGCTTCATATTCTGTATAAAACTCTGTATGAAATATTGTGCTGCTCCAGGGCACTCTTTCTCAGTTGATATCTATATATCCTCGCCGCTGAAATGCAATAAGAATCTGTCTACAGCCGGAATGCGGAACCCTCTTGCTATGGCCAACAGTTTTTTTCTTTTTTTTAGTGGGGTCGAACGATATAGACTGGACGGATGCTGCTGGACGAGAGGAAAAAAGAAGGAGAATGTGAACAGACAGTCCGGATGTCGTAGATTAGGAGGATCAAACGCTCAAACTCCTTCCATTTCCCGCCATTGAAACGATCCATCACTTCGTCTTTTTCCTTTTAAAGGAAGAAGAGCTTTTTCTTTTTCTTAAATGACAGTGACGTTATTCTTGCCTTCGTTCTTCTTTTGCCTTTTCCATTTTGTCTTCCGCGTCCTGGGAGATCAAACAGTCGCACTACACTTCCAGGTAAAAACACGCAGAAAGAAAAAATCCCCATTTTTCTTTTTTCGATTCCAGTGATTTGTTTCTGTCCAATTAGTGATACGTAATGTTTACGGATGGCATGACTCTTGACAATCTACCCCCCACACGGCAAAAGAAAAATCCCGAATTCTTTGAAAAAAACGACTCATGAAGCCCGACCTTTTTTTTTTTCGAGGGTTTTCAAATGAAATCCATCTACACTCTTGTTGTCACACATTTCTGCTCTTCCACACTAAAAAAAAAACAAAACATTCTTTTTCTTTTAATTCTTGCTTCTTTACGTTCTATACATATTTCATATTTGCCGCGCCATTAATTTGTAAAAACTTTTTCTACTATCACAGCGTGCAACAACAACAACAAAAAAATCGGACTTTCATCCCGTGAGATTGCTATCCATTATTAATTCGTCCACAGTTCCTTGCGTACGTGAACCATGTCACCTTTGGTTGTTTATTTATGCACGGCAGTCAAATGTCACGCACTCGACATGTCAATGACACTGTACAAGCAATTGCTGCAACCCCTATATCGCTCACCATTTTAAAAATCCTGCAATCGCCTTTTCCTTTAAAAAAGAAAAACAAGCAGATGTTTTGGATCTTTGATTTTATTCTATTTTTGAGCTTTAAAATCTACTGGTCAATGTTTACCTCTTTGAAATGATGCGATAAAGCGTCGGCATCCATTACTATTCAAGATGGCAGAGTGCAGGCCTCCCATTGTATCCGAGGGTATACGTTAAAATGTTCTGCGTACATGTGGATGTGGAACAGAAGCTTGTGAAAGAATTCATAAGTGAGAGAATTCTGCGAGCCTGTATATGTGGTACAATAGACCTCATATGCATATTTCAAGCTGCTGCTGCATATTATTTTCAAGCCAAAAAAATAAAAATGATTATTTTTTCAAATAGGAATGACAGATTGCTCTTATAGTATACAAATCATCTTTTCATAAACCAAAAAAGGAAAGTGTTTTGCAAGGGCGGGCATTTCAAAAATGGCCTGTCTCGTAAAAGAAAACAAAAATGTTAACCCAACATAAAAAGCTGTACAGAACACGACCTTTAGAGGTCTAACATCAATAATCCACAGAAACGTGATTCAATCGAATGGCCAGACAAGAGTTAAAACAGTTTTCTTAAAGGACGAGGTGTGACGTCATTTAACCGTCGGGCATCTAAGCTGATTTTTTTTTTCCAATAAAATATTTTTAAAAGGGCATTTTTTTCCCCAGGAATATGAAGAAGTTGCGCAGAATGTAGTGCGCCCGTGAAACTATCTGCGCGCGCACTAAAAAAATCCCTGATTTTTTTGTATTCTTTGAAGGGTTCCATCCGCCTACGTCAGGGATCTGGCTCCTGGAGCGTTAGTTCTGACTACCCTCCACACCACCCCTAGTCTCCTTGTTGCAGAAATATCGACGACATTCTCCAGTATCAGTTTACTCTTCGTCCTCTCGAGTCGTTCTGTTGTACACCGGGGCGGAATCCTCCGCAAACCTTGTCCTCAAAAGAAACAATCTTTCAAAACTATCTGCTTTCTCTTACGGAATTCTCATTGGACTGTTATTCAATCAATTGCTGCATTGGAATTTATTCCCGTCTGCCTTTTGTGTCCTTTTTTTTCAAAGACTGACCTCCATCATTGAAGGGCCCTTATAAACATCTGCACACACACACACAAAAAGAGGAAGAAATTATGTCGTCGAAACAGTGTCCAGTTGCGTTCCAGTTTACTAGCAGCTAGTGGCCATTCGAAGGGGAGGCGAAAAGATGGGGCTGATCTTTTCTTATTTATTTATTTTATTTTTTAACTGCAACAGTAAAGCAACAGGGAAATAAATAACTTTGGACAGCAGATTGATCGTCAGCTTGTAACGCAGAGAACACTCTCTTGTGTTGTGTATGTGCAGTGGCTGATGAAACGTTTCGCAGAAACGGAGCCGTTCAGGCACCGCATCCGAGTTATCGATCCAGCCTAGTAAAGCAGTCAACTTCTTTCCTCCTTTTTTTTTTCTTTTCTTTCATACATATTTCAAGTCTGCACTGCAATTGAAGAAGAAAACAGGAACAGTGGGTGGAAAGAAAACAAATTCTGTTTGGATCCGGTGTGTGTGTGTGCGTGTGTTGTGTTGTGTTTGGTGAGGTGTGTATGTGTCTGTTTGGAAATATCGCGCAAGATTTCGAGGTACGTTGCATCTTTAACCAAGATTTATTGGCAAGAGTTTTCTCCTCCTTTTTTCTTTTTTATAAACGAGGTGCATCAGCTGTTTGAATTGCCAATCTGCAAATGGTGGTTCTCATTTCAAAAGTGATTTAGCGGGTTCAATCATTGAACCACTTTACTCTTACATGCCTTTACGTATTCGGGTGCACAATCATCTTCGCAAGCTAAAGAGAAAAGGGAAGGAAAATTAAGAGACAATTAACCGAGCAAAGCCAATCCAAACGAGGGGAGGGCAGACTGCTGCTGCTAGACCCTATATATAATGGCTCTCTTATAAATAAATATAATCTGCAGTATATATATATATATATCTATACATCCTTTTTTTTTTGTTTTTTTATTCCTTCGGCTATCGCTTGATAGTGGGTGTAACGGCTGATAGTCTTTGATCGAAGAACGAAGAGGAAAATTGCGTTTTGGATCTCTCAACATCCCACCCCTCTCCTCAATACAACACGAACGTACGGGTAAGCCAAAAAAAAAGGAGGGGGGAGAAAGGAAGATGTTTTTTTTTTTCGTGAGCATCGAAAAGACATAGCAAAGGAGCGAAGGGGGTTTGGAGCTTTTATCGCAAAGATCAGACGGGCAAAGAACGAAGGAGGACTTACACAACGATCGATCAGCGTTGTCCGCGTGTAAACGCCGACTCCTGTTTGGTCTTCTCCCCGGCCCTCTTTATCTATATACACACAGACGCAAACGATGTAATAAATAAGCACAGAATAATTTCGTTTTATTTTTAGCTGAAAAATAAATATATAAATTCCCATCAGTTTTCCAAATGGAACGGAAAAGATATGCTGAATGTTATCCTTCAAACGTCACTCACGAGAAACGGACCAAACGGAATGATGCCCTGTAATTCCCGAATTTCTAATCATTTCGCTATACGTGTAAACCAAAAGTCTTGTGAACGGGTGAATTGGATGCTATGAGTATGCGATTACATTCCTAATGTCGTAGATTAAGGTCATCATTTAAAACGGAGAAGATGTCTCGCATACGTATACGTAAAGCCGTGAAAAACAAAATTGATTTTCTTACATGTAATTATCGTGGGGTCTTACAAGTTTCGTAGGACGGGCCGAACACACCCCCAAAGTTAACACCTTTTTGTTGCTTGCAGATCCGTTACGTCTATTGTTACCCGGCCCCAATCGTAAGAAGCTTACGATTAGACAAGTATTTAGCATCAGGTGAGATACTGAAGGGTATCTATAATCATATAGATGTTCTCCAAAGAAAATAATAAATGATATTAATTTTCACCTTGACGTGTTACTCAACTCTCGCCGGAAGGCGTGTCCCGACCGTCCCCTGATTACACGAAGCCATTGAAATGTACGTACAAAAAATTGGTGTGTATAGGACTTGATTTCTACAGACTTTTCAACGAAAGGGGTTGAACATGTGATACAATCGGCTTAAAACCGAAATGTATACGTCTTCTTCTCTTTCACATATTAGGATGCTAAGCATTTCATAAAAGTTAAATCGTTAAATGATACGAGCAAGTTGACACTGTGCAGTGCATTTGATCTTTGGAATGGCACACACACAAACACGCACTGAAATTCTGTTTTAAAAAAGATCTAAATAAAATTTCGTGAAAATCAAATCACTTGAACGTCACATCATTCGGGTTTTCGTTTTCAAATGCCCAACTTCAAAGACTTTTTTTCTCGCCTTATTTAAAATGCAAAATAAACACGAAAAAAATAATACGTGAAGGCATAAAGATTGGCCTTGTTTTCAAGTAGATAGACGATGATGATTAGGTCTAAATACAAACAGAGTTTTATCCCTCTCTATAAGAAAAGGGACCTAGACACACGAAACTCTAACAAGAATTTCTTTCCCAATTGGTTATGAAAGCGTCAAAGCAGAATGATGAACAACACTCTATCCCTTTCAACCCCCCCCCCCCTTATTTTTTTTTTCGTACAAGAAACTGCACTTTATAACGTAGACAACAAAAGAAGTCGTTCATCATCAAAACGCAGATTGTTCAGGCTTACGTCTGATTTTTTTTGCGCATACACAACAGTCGATGTGAAAGGGCTTTTCAAGTACTAAAGTTATTGGATTATTAAATCACTGATGATTTCGAAACATTGTGCAGGTGCTGTTGCGGCGCAGGACGGGACGAAGAACCTTTAAAATGGCCAACCATTGCGACCAGGGCAACAACAACTGGCCAATGTTGTTGTTGACATTGTTGCTGTGCTGGCCAGTTTGGGCCTCTTCGGCCGTCTCTTTAGCGTCGTCGTCTTTCCTGGCGCCCTCCGAGGTCAACACTTGCGACATCTCGGAATTCCGGTGCCCGAGCAAAGACGGACAAGGAACACTTTGTTTGCCGATGGATCGCTGGTGCAACGGCAAGGACGAATGCGACAACCGCGTCGACGAACCTCGATCCTGCACCAGTCAGTATTTTCATATTTTCTAATTGTTTGTCCGATGGCTCTTTCTCCAAAGAAATCACGTCCTTTATTAATTTTTTTTTGCGTTTGTTTGGGGGAAAAAAAAGTCGTCGGGGTTGTGTTGGACCAGCTGGGAACACACGTCGTTGCCAACGATATGCCAGCGACAATGGCATTGCACTTTGCGCAGATGTGAGAAAGTGAATCGATTTCGTGTGTGCGTTACACTCTGTTGATAAAAAGCCTCTTCCGTTCTGTACATACCTCTTGTATGTGGAAACACGGTTTGTAGTTCTTTTATTTGCGTCCGAATCGTTTCGTAGATGAAAGGGAAAAAGGTACATACGTGAACGAATTGAGAATGAAAGGTCCCTATTTTTATTTCCCTCGGAATGGCATAGAATTCAAGTCTATATGGGATACCTTCAATTAAAGAGAAGCGTGTTCTGTATTGCTGCTTTCAACTGTTTCCATTTGATTGCAATCATGGGTCAAACGCCTACCTTTTGGGCTTAGTTATTATGTAGACTGCGTCGCCTGTATCGCTCCCAACGAAGGGAATGAAGGAAATCCGATTTGCCCCAACTCAAACGTGCAGCGCAATTTCTTTCTTTCTTTTTTTTTTCTTATTCAGTTTCCTCGATTCCAAGATCTTTTACACACTTTATTGTTTACAACAGTCCCCATCTTATTTTAGAAATGTGCCAGCATACAAATTTTAAAGGTCTTGATAAATAAAAAAATTGTTCTTTTTTAAGTTTGTAGATCCGGAATGTTTGCAAGGGAAAATTGCGGCGTGGAAGCAAAATGGCCTAGCAATCCCGAGTTTTATTACATAGAAAAAAAAAACCAAGGGGAATTGCTGTCCTACTTATACCATCTAGTTGTTGCATGCAAGTTGTTCTGTCCGTCTCCATATAGCAAAAGGGCAAAATCTGAATGTTTTATAAGCCACCGCTTTATTTAAACGAACCAGGCCAAACAACATCGGACAGCTTTCATTTGCGCTTCTATTGCAACGACCCTTCCTCTTTTAAGGGCAAAATGTACTTAACTTGAAAAGATCAAAATCTAGGGAGCTTGACTAGATGGAGGGCCCTTCCGACTTAAAGCCCGTCGGCACAGCTCTTGTGCTTTTCGGATGTAATATCTCGCGTGTGTAGAATGGGCCCAAGTCCGTCGCATCGTTTGCAGCCGTGATGTCCGGCACGAATCATTCGGACTCCAACGATTGGGCACACACACACACACACACAACTATATATAAGGAACGAGCTGCTAGTTATTGCTGCCTCTTTTGTCTTTTTTTTCTTTTTGTCCGCCCCCCCCCCCCTCCGTTGTTCTTCCAAGAGAATTCTTGAAGCTATTGTCGACAGTCATCCCAGCCATATTCTTTTTCCTTCTTTCTTTACAAAAATAGGAAGAGGGAAAAATTGAAATTTCAAAGCATTTTTGAATAACTAATAGACCTTGTCTTAGAGGCTGCCTTTCTCCTTGTTCTATATGTGTAATTCACAGCATCTCATTTGCATATTAAGACACAACAGAGAGTAGAGTCGGTGCGATGACGGGCCGAATGGTGCGAAAAAGAACACAACAGAGGGAGGCGTTTTTATATCTCTGCGTTTCGTGTATGGCAGTTGGCAATGCGAATATACATCTATACAAGGGAGAAGGAGATAACGTAATAAAAAAAAACCTCTCGCCTATAAATATAGTCTATATTGTGTCACACTTGGCGCATAACCAATTCCTATATATCTCTATGTGTTTTCGCTCTGATTTTTCATCGCGCCGGGCAAACTGTTCCGTTCGATGTAGTGGCATTGATTCGCTGCTGTGCGTACTAAATACCCAATGGGGTGAGCTTTCATTTATATTTATTTATTATCATGATTATCTACATGGCGTTGGATAGACGTGAGGGGGGGGGGGGGGGGGAGTCGTCGCTTTTTGGGAACGGAACGACCCAATTTACCAAACAATTTGTTGCCTTTTTGGCCATATCCGTCTGATGTAGGCATCCGTCTATGGACGCCCTATACACATATCGATTGAAAATATTCAAGTGCCAAAAGGCGGGATAAATCCATACATTTGAATGTGGTGTGTGTGTGTACACAGCCGAGTATCGCGTCGTTCGTTATTACCTCATTTATGGATTACGTATGACGCAATTCTTTTTTTTTCTCTCCTACGGGACGGACCCATTGCAAACTATTGTCCAGCAAACGGACAGAAAATGTCAACTAGATATTAAATTCTGAATTTTGTATTTCTTTTTTTTTTTTTCCTACATCTTGGACAGTTTGCAACCGGACATATTACGCGCGGCTGGGATCAACATATCGACTAAGTCTCGTCCGCCCCAGAATGTCCGGCACGACTCAGATTCTTCCGTGGCATTGCTGGTTTAATTTTACCGCTCTCGGTGGTCATCACGGCGATCGAGTTCTCGTAAGTAAAAACACAACTTCCTGCTATTCTTTTTATTTGAACGTTTCAAAGCTGTACTTTGGAACCTCGGGGGTCATATTCTGATTAAACGACCGTCCATTCCAGCTCTATTAAAAAAATTGGGCTGCTGGGAATTCACGGTCGACCAATCAACCTGCGTGATTAAACATATGAAGCACTCCCACATGTGTAAAGCGTTGTATGGATGTCGGGCATTTATTATATATTTTTTTTTGCCTTGTTGTTGGACATGGAAAATCGCTTCATCGATCATTAAACAATTGAAAACGGCCCCCACGACATTGCAGCACGAAATAGCGTGATGAGCGTTTGAGATCGTTTCATGTAGATACAAGTTGTTGTCAAACAGTTTACTAATAGACGAGTTGCCGTACGTCATATTTCTAGAGGCCTTATGATGTCCCGAGGCCGCCTATCTGCACGCCATTTGCTGCGTGCGTTTTTAAACTGCACAATAACCGAATCGATAGCAATTATTTCAAACGAGAAAAGCTGCTCGGTGTGTTCTATATACAGAGGAGCAGTACATCATTTTTAGAAGTTGAACACAGCTATATATTTTGCATAAATAGCTACAGGCTGTTCAGACTTTATAATATTTAAAAAAAAAAAAAAAGTTGGAACGCCATCCGTCATGTTCTGCCTCACGTTTAGACTTTGCGTGAGCGAAATGCTTTTCACTTGCTCCGCAGCAAATTTTATAAAACTATATACTTTGAGTTAACTTTTTCTTACTTATTGATGTCCTTAATGGCACAGCCTTTATGAAACTATACAATCAAAATTGCATTCAAACAACAACGAACCCCCTAACAACACTTGAGATTCATGAATGATTATGACGTAGGAGAACCTTAAATTAAGACGCTCATCGGCTAAAGAATTTTTCAGTGTGAAAATGAATATTTTTGTGCTTTTGAATATTTTAGGGGGTGGGGGTGGGTGGAGGAGGGAAATCACTTGAAAAACAAAACACTTTGCGCGATAAGAGTGGACGAGTATACACGTCCGCCATCCTACTCGATTGTTTGATCTTTCTATTCTCCTCCCGTTGGCTTTTCTTTTTGTGAAAGAGAAACTGCTGCTCTTGGACGTGCACAAAATCCCGCGTGATTTCCCCGCGTCTCTCTTTTCTAAAATTTCAGAAACAATTCCTTTTGTTGTACACAATTTTTTCGCCTCCTCTTATCGACACGAATATTCAACGACGTATAATGCCTTCAAAAAAAACCACTTGATTGACGTTCTTTTGTCCAACATTATGCGATCATCATGCGCGTTTCAATCGCATTTATACTTGATTTAATTCTCCAGTCGTCGGCTGTCATCTTGTTGAGCAATTAGGGGATCGAATCTTCGACAAAAAGAAATCCTTCTTCTTCTTTTAAATGTCTTATACTTGAAGGATCTTACCATTTTCTTTGGGGATCCTTTTCCCCGGCTGCGCTGACGGGCGAAATATGGACGAAACGCTCCACCGTTTTCCGTCTGTAAGAAACGATCCATCAATCGACGATCTATACGGGGGCAGTAAAAGGGCGGAGGAAGCACAGAAGAATAGAGAACGTCTGCTAAGTGCAGTATATACATCGACAGTGTATAGAGATGCGAGAAGAAGGGCATGGATTTTTTTTCTTTTCCCGATTAAATACAGAGAAAAGAAGATAGACACAATGTGGCTCCAAGCACAAACTTTATAATGGCGGCTGCTGTTTCTACTCTTATAGACGTGACGTATAATAAGAATCGACTTGGGCAGCACAGGGTGGAGTTCGATATTTGATTAGTTCCTCTATTTTCTTTTTTCGTATATACTTAATGTTGGGATGTGTGTAACGTTCTTTAAGTTTTTTTTTTATTTGGCCCCACTTCGTAGTTTCTAAACCATTTGTCATCATCTTTATGTATTCAATATGTAAGGGGAGAGACGATCAAGGGCAAATGAGATTTTATTCCACCATCAATTCACGAACTTCTTTTTCCCAATTTTTAATGCGGGGGGACGGGGGGAGGCATCTTTTACGTTTATGGCAGAGCTATATATTTTTTTATTAGGTCGTACGCATACATAGAAAGACGTTGCGGAATCCAAGAAAAAATCAGCGAAGCAAAACGCATTGTAATTTATTTAAAGAATTAAAACATTTTCTCGCATACGTCGAAATAGAGTCACGTCATTCAAAAACGCAACTGTTCAAGACGTTAGATTCTTATGCTATTAATATCTTAAGGGAGGAGAGTCTCATCGTATCGCTTTCTCTTATGGAAAAAATTATTCCATTATTTTCTGCGTCATTTGCCCTCGCACATGAGCAATCATATGAACTGCGTGCAGTCTAGGCGTTCAGTGATCTTGTTACGAATTCTCGGCGAAATACGAGGCCAGTGTCTCTCGTATCGATTTGATATGGAAAAATGGTGCACGACAAGAGAGTCTGAATACATAATCAGACGTATAGAGGATCTATACATGTAGAATTCATTTGATCTTTTTGAATAAATGATTTGATGACAACAAAAAAAAAAATATTTTCTTCTCCTCGGCATGCATTTCTTTTTATATTCTTTTTATTCTGATACATCAAGATGATGAGCCTCCCCTCCTTTTTTTTTATTAACCAGCACGGAATATAATTTCGGTAACTGAGAAACATCACATCAAATACATGTAATATTTATTACTATCACTGGTATATACTGCTGCTGGGTATTATAACTGTGCTGCTATCTATAAATATACCTATTACAAGAATGCCGGGGTACGAAGGATTTGTGTGCCGTTTTCTTACACGAACACGAGCGCACCAAAAAGCAAAATTTATTCGATTGTAAATAGTACGAGTGTAATGCTGCCCTGGGCTGTAATTCTTTTTGTTCTCTGATCCGTTTATACGATCACAGGCCACGTCTATCGATATATGCCCAGAGGAAATAGAAGATTAAGATATGTATTATAATAAATGTAATATACACTAGACGAAAGTTCTTGACCGTGGGCGTGTCTTGCAATCCGTTGATTATTTATATAGTAAATATACTGTATATATATACATAGACATAGACAGAGAGAGAGAAGAGAAACATTTGCAGATCAATTGTTCGTATAGCCTTAAAAGTAACACTCTGTAAGTTTGGATAGTACTTCCTGATGGTCGTGTTGCGTGTTGGGAGGTTAACTCACGTTGCGTGACGATCGATATACTCACTCTACTCGTATAGCATAAATACTTATTTATTTTTTTATTATTATTTATAAGAGGCAAACAGAGTTAAGAGCAGAGAGCATAATCGAATAAAACAAGGGGGGGACCAATCAATTTTCTTTTCTCTCTGCTTAGATTTTTTTCTGGTAGAAAAAAGAGAGCAAAACTAAGGGCTGGCCTTTAGTCTTCAATAAAGTGCTAATGAAATGTACATGGAGCTCCCTTTTTTTTTTGGCTTCCACCACACTTCAATAACCATCGGAGAGAGACCCAACCTATATAGCTGTCAGATGCTAAGTAACAAAACTCGTTCCCCTCTATTCTTTCTCTACATCTTCGTTCGAACTCACTATTTTTTTTTTTGTTACTTTCAAAAAACAAAAAAAAAAAAAAGAGGGGAGGTGGACCCTTTTGTATACTGTGGGCCTTGTCAACTGTCACCGAATGAACGGAACGGTCCCGTGTTACGCGAGAAATACACTCTATACATTGTATCCTCATCCTTCCATATGTGTATAGAAGGGACCCAATAATAGATCCTAAATACATCAACTGAGTCGATAAGGCATATGTAAAAAGCAAACATAAAAGGCCCCTATCTCCCCCTCGATGATTCGTATTGACCAATATTCAATAGTGCGTCTATGCCAATTGATGTTCTATTGGTCCGTTTACGGGTGTAGATATGAGGCTGCAAATGGAATCAATCAGCGCATTTTAGATGTACATTGAATGTAGGTTATGTAATATTCTATATTTGTTTAAAGGGATTGGATATAAACCATTGTGTTTTGTTTTTTTCCTGACGTGACGGAAACATTTTTCGGAAAGACATTGCGAACTTGAAGCTGAAAGAAGGGACAAGTGACTCTACAAGAACGTAGCATTGTTGTTGCTGTTTTCGTGCGTGTGTCACAAGACATTCCTTTTTTTTTTTCACGTCAATATTTCCTGTTTCTATGTCGATGAGTCCCGCACACAAACGCAATCCCCTTTTGGACCCGAGAGAGATAAGAAAATGTGTGTATCCCGTTCTTTGTGTGTCCGTCTCTCTCTGTCTCTCTCTGTCTCTCTCTCTGTGTGTGTGTGTGTGTCTCTCGATCGAACATCCCGTGGAAAACAGGAATCTTTTCTATTTGGATAAGAAGAAGAAGGGGTCTGTTGTATACCACGATTTCTCTCGCCTTTAGATTATGTATATACTCTCTTTTGAATAAGAAAGTCTAGCCCTCTTTAGTGCATCATCAAAGACTTTGGCTTGTAGCGGACTAGACAAGGGACTTGTCTGGTTTTAAAGCGATTTAAGGACAACCCCAAAACTGATGGTTATAATATACCTAAAGCCTCTTCTTTACGATGTTGAAAAAAAAAAGAATTTGATTAATGGCTTAAAAGAAAAAAAACGATTTTAAAGCGTATATCAGTCGCTTTTAAAAGGCTTGAAGAGTAGTATTGCAACCGCCATGGAAGGTTGCATCGTTTTATTCCGATTTTCAAAACACGCAATCCCCGCAACACAATGTACCATTGCTGTTTTCGTGTGGTGACATTGATAACTAACTTTCTTACGAGTCCCCCCCTAAGCAGCAGGTCCCAACGGATCGATTTGAACAACAAAAACAAGGAAGAAAGAGGGTGGAAAAGAATAAATTTGTGTGCAGCGTTGGTGTAAAGAGAAAAGTTTGCTTTGCGCTACGGTCCAAAGGGAGCTGGAAAGTGCTACTTAAAATGTAGTTATGTGAGTAGGTGTGTATAGAAACTAGTCTAATCTTTTCACTATATAGTCCAACTCGTAACTTTGTGTTTCAAATGACAAGCGAACGTAAGCACAAAAGAAAAGGGGGTAATCCTTTTTATTTTGAACTCTTTTTTTTTTTTCCAAATTTACCATCCAAGTGCCAATGTTCTTTAGACAATATGGGTGATGAGGCTAATCTTTGACGTCACTGCCACACTTGTACACCAAGAACCAGTATTTATGTAGCAACTAGAAACCTATAGATAAAAGTTTTTTGAAATATATAGACGAACAAGGCGGCAAAGAGAAAGAGGATTAACTCAATTCTGTCCATTCTTATTACGTATTCGACACTATGGATTTTTTAAAATTATGTTTCGTTGTTGAGGATCTCAAGAAAAAAAAAAAGAGAAACTTTGCTATCAAAGAAATCAAATCACGTGCCGCATCATCACTGTGGAAAAAACAAACAAGGGAATGGATAAAAGATCAAAAAAAAAAAGTTTGTTTCCTTCCTTTCTTTTTCCCAAACTGTTTTGAGACTCTTAATATACAGCTCCAGTATAAAAGAGTGGGGCGAAACTCTTATATATATGTCCTTAATTGTGACGTGGATCCTTGTTTTCTTTGGCTTCTTTTTTTTCTTATATCAAATCGACGGCAGCATCCGCTCGCTATCTCCGTGTATCAGAAAGCATCATGTTTGTCATTGTGTGCGTGTGCGTCGATGGAGAGTTTGAGTGACGTCACGCTTCAACGAGCGGTAGGATCAGGTCGAATGATTGTTATAGACGACACACACACAACAAACAAAAGCTGCTGCCTAGCAGTGTTTCAATTTTACTCCTTTTCTTTTAGTCTTTTTTTTTTTTCGTTTTCTTCTTTGACGATCTTTTTTCTTTTATCCAGAGTCTGAGAGGCCGCGTGTGATTGTATATATATCCATTTTATTAGACTTGCAAGTCCAACCGCGCCTCTTCCGTGTCTTTACCGTGTTTAATATCCATAAAATTTTATGATTTTTCCCTTTGTTTCTTTTTTTTTTTCCTGAGACGAGTCTGGATTTATTTTATTTTATTTTATTTGTCTTTGCGAACAGAAGGGACAAGGGATACATAAAGTCGAAATTCTATATCGATTTCCAAACGACGATCGATGCCTCTCATCTTTGGGCTGTGTCCTTTATATTCTTTCAGTGTGGAACATAACCCCCCTTTCCTTTATTTCTTTTACGGTATTCGGTGCTATAGTGTATGTAATTTATCTGAATCTAATCAGGAAGTCAACGAGACCATCAGCAAAAAAGAGTGGGGAGAAGCTTTCGTTTCTGTGATATTCGTTGATTTCATTATAGACCATACGGCCGGTAATAAAGAGCTAAATATAAACTAGCGTGTTGTTCCAGGATATATTCAATTATGTAAGTAAATTTCGTTTGTTGAGAACATCAAATTTGCGTTTCATTTTACGTTAGGGATGTGATTGAGTAGGTAAAAAAAAAATGTTTAGTATAATAGAACGGGCGATTCATTTCGTCTTAATTATTCAGTTATTTATTAACATTCATTTTTCTCTTCCAGGTTGGGATGGAAGCGTTTTCCGTGGGCCAATTGCATCGATCGGAGAACGGCAGTTTGTGTTTGGGCGGCCAAGTTGTGCAACGAGACGCTTCGTCAACTCCGGCCGATGTGGATGTTGTTCACGGTGGCGATCAAGTCATCACCGGAGCCTGGTGCGGAGAAGGATGGTAACACAACCAAAAATACATTTACGGATTATCCCCCCCCCCTTTTCCTTCATTCAAAAAAATTCTTTGGAAAAGTAAAACCCCTGACAGTCCATGTCCCTTTTTTTTTTCTTCGAAAACCAGTAACTCAATGGCTTCGTGTTCCACATCTATATCGAACTTGTTTATGTATCTATCCCCTTTTTCTGATGTTTTTCTTTTGCCCTCGTCACGTGACGATCGATCCGATATGTGATCGATATTCCCCTCCCTCTTTTCCACGTTTTCCTTTAACATCCGCTTTTGCTTATTATTGATATTCATAATTTACCGCTTTTATTTCCCGCACTTCCGCGTCACTGCAGGGGTCAGCCGATAACGACAAGCGCCGGTAAATGGCTCCAACTGATGCTGACCATCAGCGACGTCGTGGATTTGAGTCGCTTCCGTTTCGATCTGACGTACAGGGTCGTCCGCTCCGACGTCGGTAACCTCTCACCTTCGACGTCAGCCGTCAGCGCGGCTGGTGGTAATAACGGCAGCGGAGGAGGAGGAGCAGCCATCCTCTGGTACGGCGATCCCGTGCCGGGCACCCTCTGTTCCCGCAACTTGCACAGCTGCGATCAAAGGACCTGCATTCTACAATCACCCAACTTTCCCGGCCTTTATCCGAGGTAATAACAATCCCTCCAAAAAAATGAAACTTTAGAGCGTGAAAAAAAAGCCAAACTTTAAAATTCATTATTATATTTTATTGCGTTTGCTTTTTCAAATGATCAGTGACCAGCTAGTTGATTTATTATTTCCATTTTTTTTTTAATTGCGTGCGATGGCGTTTCATTTATCGTTTCTTATTACGAGATTGCCATTTATCAAACGTCATATTGCTGCCAGATGGGCGCACTTATACGAATGTTATGCATACGTAAGTAGATACTGTTAGTGATTCCGTGTGGTTCTCTCCCCCCCCCCCCCACACACACACACGCGCTTAGCGGGAGAGTCTTTGCTTCATGATGGATCGTCGTGAGCAACTGCGAATTGTCAGGCCATCCTTTCCCCCACTCACCAAACTCCCTTGTTTACCACCCCGACTAGATCTCCTTCCAACATACTGTGGGTTGCACGATCGATAATCTCTTTCTTTGGCGAAGCTTTTATATATATATACTGAGCTCGACCTTTTGCACATGTGTTATCCAAAAAAGCTGTGTGAAGGCGACAGTGGGAGAGATAGAGAGCCAACTGAAACAGTCTAGATGACCCATATTTCACAAAATGGCACACGAAACAAATAACGTGAACAAGCCCAACAGTGTTTTGTATATATATAACGGTGAGAGATTGAATGACGTCACCAAAGTGACTTCCTTTGATGGATAGCCGACCTTTGCCATCGTGATCGTGTAGTTTCCCGACATTCTCGTTACAGTAAACTCTACTTCCATTGATTTGAAAATGTTTTTTTTTTTTCTTTTTTTCTTATGGTCGAATCCCTCGCAGCTGGACATCGTCTCAAACAGTTTGGGTTGAAGGGCAACCCCAACTTTTCTTCTTCTTTATTTGAGCGCTTGTTTATTAAATGCGTTATGCCAAGAGCTCCAAAGAAACTTTATGCGAAGCTCAAACTCTTTTGGTGCGTCAGAAACATAACAAAAAACCTACGCTAGTTAAATAATTATACGCATTTCATAATACAAAGAATGTCAATCTAGCTAGAGCTTCATCAACTATCAAGGTTCCCATGGTTGAGGGCCAACATTCATTATGCAAGCTCGTCCGTGTCTTTCATTGTTGAAACGTCTCTCTCCTCTCTTTCTCTGTGTGTGTGTGTGTAACGATTGCTTCTTTTAAAAACAACTAAAAGCAGAGAAAGAGAGTGGGGACACACTCTTGGAATATAATAAAGAGGAACTTTTCTTCTTTTTTTATAAGTCCCCTAGTGGAGTTGGAAGGAGCTGGGTCAGACCCATTCGAATATAGCCGAGAGTGCAAGCGCATGGAATTGGGCATAGTAAAAAAAAAAAAAAAAAAAAAAAAAAGACGAGAGTTTGGAAAGAGAGAGAAGTGGTTGGTGTAGCGCCGAAGAAGAAATATAAAAATCGATACGTGTGAAGCAAGGCGGATGTGCCCCCTCCTGCTGGGCCATCTCTCAGGGATAGCAAGATGGCGTCCATAATAGATGTATAATACGAAAAGGAAGTTGTTCTCCCATCCACTGGGGGGTTTTCTTTGGCCAGTGGTTTTTTTTTTTATTTTCTTCTTTTTTGAAAATAAATATAGTACACAGTTACACAACGAATAGTCAGGTTGACTCGGTCATTTGTACAATGGCCGCTGTCCGTTATTCGATTGAAGGAAAGAACTCCCCCCCCCCCTCTGGAGTCGATCACTTTCCATCCGTCCACAATTGACATTTAGAGAAGCGACAGGAAGGAATTTCTCCATTACCGGACCTCTTTCCGAAATAAAAAAACAAACAAAATCAGATGGAATGATATTATTATTTATTTAATTATTTGCTCCCTTTAGGTATAGAAAAAAAAACCCTTATAGTTTTCTGGGTTTTTTTCTTTCTTTTCATTGGAATGAGACAATTGCAAATGCCAATGCAAAGAAGCGCAAACATTCAAAATATGCAAACTATTTTTGTTTTCTCTTTGTACAGAAATGTGACTTGCTACTACTACATCCGGCAAGCGTGGTCGCCCAAGAACCAGACGATCCTTCTATCGCTGGTCCAAACGGAGCCGGGCCAGTCCTTCTCCGTGCGCACTTCAGACGCCGGTGAAAAGGAGCGTAAGATGATGAGCGGTCGTGATTGCCGACCGCACGTCGACGACACCGTCTCCATCTACAACGGAGCCACAATCGAGTCGCCGCTCTTGGCCCGTCTCTGCGGCACGGGCAATATGCCGCACATCACCGGCGCCGGTGGAGAGCTCCTCGTCGTCTTCCGCAGTCAACCGCACGACGCTCCTTTCAATCCGGCGCCGATCGGCGCCAGCCCGGGATTCCGATTGACGGCCAGGGTCCGTTTCGCTCCCATCAGCCAGGTGCGCCATTACCACCCGGAATGCCGGCTGGCCGTCGCCAGTTCGGGATCCAACAGCCGGCGGAGTCAGCGGCAGGGCATCATCCGCAGTCCGGATGTGACTCTGGCGCCCAACACGACTTGCGCCTACGAGTTCACCGGGCGGGAAGACCAAAGAGTGTGGATGACCTTCCTCTCGTACCGACTCGAAGGCAGCGAAGATGGCGACTGCCTGACGCTGACAGACGGACAGGAATTAGTGTTCCGCCAGTGCGGAGCTGACATCCAGCCGCGCATTTGCCCACACGCGCTGGTCCATGCCAATGCATCGACAGCTTATAAACCTTGCCGCTGGCAAGATGGCGAGAGTTACCTGTCGCGAAGTCCTCGCTTCACCATCCGGCAAGACTTGGCCACCGGAACGGCCATCCATCCGTGGAGTTTCGTCATCCGCTACGAGTTCATTACAGTCGACCGGTTCACATCGAAGCAGCCGCTCGTTGGCAAAGACGTCTCGCCAGCCGAATGGCCGGAAGCGACGTCGACGACGCCCGGAGATGACGACGACCAGCTTTTAGCGTCGCAGTTGATGACTCCCGATTGCTTCCAGCTGCTGGAAAGCGCCAAAGGAAATGGCAGCATTTCTTCCCCACGCAATCCGTTGCTGTACGGACGTGGAGGCAGCCGCCACCTACGCTGCCTCTATCGCTTTCAGGTATGAATTTACATATTCTAGATGACAACGGTGGGGAGTAGGTGGGGTGGCCGAGGGAGGGCGGAAATAGACGAAGCCAGCAGAGAGGGGGAGTGCGGGAACTGTATTGATTTTAGGGACCAATTAGTGTCTCGCACGGATAAAGGTCAATGAGATATCTACATCAATCATTGAAGGGAAAGTTTTCTGTGCACGAGCGGAGGGCGTAAAAATTTCAGCCTCCGGTGACGCAACCAATTTATATTCGAGCTCCAGTGAATTTAGCAGAAACAAAATTTTCCATCCAGATCAATATTCAAAATTTGGATAATCAACATTTGAAAGGCTTCAATCTGTTCGATGTCATCGGCTCTTTTGAAAATGACGTACATGTTAGAACCCCCCCCCTTTGATTCGTTACGCACATACCTAAACGAGACGTAACGTTTCTTACAGCGGGACAATTTAATTATAAACAATTGAACGTGCTTCAAAGACATGACGTTTAACAATCGTAATAATGATAATTATTTTTTTTAAACCAAACAGGCCGGCAAAGGTGAACACACTCATCTGACGATCAACCCGTTCCACTCGACGGGCTGCGCCCGCTTCAATCAGAGCGGCTGCCAGGCGTGCCTTAGCGTGGACGAGGTCTTCTGGGGTGGCCGGGTCCGTCGACGCTCCTACCACACGTGCCGCTCCTTGTCCGGCAACAATCCGGTCGTCCTCCAGAGCGCCGCCTCTTCCCTGGAACTGATTTTCGAGGTCCGCGACATGAACTGGGCCCAGGACGACGATCACTTCTACTTCGTGGCCGAATATTCCTTCTCGGGCGGCATCGATCCGCTCTGCTGGGACACGCATCAGCAGTCGGGCAAACGCGGGACCCTCCGCATTGATCCCCGCGATCGCTGCGTCCGGCACAGCATCCCGTGGCACATACAGGCGCCGCGCGGCGGCTACACCATCCTCGTCTTCCCGGCTGGCCAGGCGGCCATCACCAACAACGCGGAAGAGTGTCTGACTAATAATCGGCTGTTCATCTACTCCATCACCGAGGGGAAAACTCAATTGTACCGCGAGGTTTGCCTGATGGCCGGCAATAGTTTGCTAAGTAGTTCCGACAAGGCGTTCCAGCAGCCGCTCAATCTCTACTCGGCCGGATGGGCAGAACGTAATTGGATGTCCGATGGGCTCTTAGTCGTCGCTTCATTACAGGGAATCCCCATCGCTGATGAAACTCCGCTCATCGTCACTTGGCTCTCCGTCTACAAGGATGTCGGCAGCAAGTCGCTGTCTTTCGCTGCCCGTCAGTCTGCTCATGGGAATGCTAGTCAAATGGTCTGCCGCACAGGGTGTCCAGCTTTGGGGGCTTGTTTGAGCTCCGATCTTTGGTGCGATGATCGAGAAGATTGTCCTGATGGATCGGATGAACAGCAATGCATCCGGCTCGTTTTCTGGCCGCTCTACGTTGGACTGGTCGTCATTTTACTGTCACTGACAACCGGCCTCGTGGCCGCCTTTCTTGTGCGTCGCTATTATCATTCGCGACGGTACACTGCTAATGGACGGCCGTACAAGCCACGCCCAAAAGAGAACAAGAAGGCCAAATTCAGTTCGGTTACCGTCAGCCTTACCCGACACTACGAGAAAGCCGGCCCAGGATCCTGACATCCGATCACCCAACCGGACACGCCACACTGGGCTACCGAAACCCTGTGCGTCGACGATTGGGTTACAAGCGTCTGATTGTATTATTGTCTATCCTTTTTTTTCAATATTTATTAATTAAATTTTCTTTGTTGTTTTTTCTTTTTGGAAGGCCGTGTATAAAAAAAAAGACAAAAATCTCAAAACTGTTGGCTGTGTGACTGTGTGTACGTGTAAACTCTTTTTTATGGCCGAGGATGTTCATTGTTCTCTCAGTCCTGAGATTTCAACTCTTCCGATCTCTTCTCTTTTTTGATCAATTTTTATGATTAAAAAAAAAACAACAACTGCAAAGTGATGATTGACGGCGTGACCGATATGTCTTCCATCACTTGGTAGCTCATTTGATGTCATGTTTCTTTCTGTTTTCATTTCATATATTCATTGTCTCTCATATCCAAAGCCTACATCTGCGTCGACTAGTCGAATTCGTTTCATTTCTCCTCGTGTCGAAACAGTTTTGAACAGATTATCAAAAGTCACGTTACGACGATAGTTTAAAATATCAGAAAATAACCAAAAGAAAAAGCCAAAAAATAAAAATAAAGAGCCAAAAACTTGTTCATTTTGATTCCCAAATGATCTCTCACGTTAACGTTGTTCAGTTATTGTTTTGATTCGGGTGATTCCACTAGGCGCGGGTGATATGTTTTTTCGAAATGTTACGCGATCTCAAAAATGATCCGTGTCGAACAATTTTCTTTCACGCATTGTGTAGTTTTTTATTGTATCCCCTCCCATTCAAAACAATTGAAATAACGCTGTGTAAATTTTTGTCAAGACATTCCAGTATCAAACGAGAGATCTATTTATTGGCTACGAAATCAAACACAATGATGACCGTGTAACCATCAAGTGGACAAGAAAAAATCAGTCCCCGTTTTCGACAATTGATAGATTCATCATCACATCCACATGCGAAAACCCGGAGTTTTTATGAACGTTCGTGTACAAGGGGCGAGTACAAGAAATTGTGTAACAGATAATTACTGCCGAAAAATGCCGTTCATTCCCCGACGGGAATCAGTTGGACGTGATGTGTGTTCACATTGTATATGGTCCACGGGACACAATTCCAATCTGGGGTGTGGTCTGAGCATCCCCAATGCATGCTTCATGCCTTCTTTCACCCAAAGCCCAACCTCTTTACGTTTGTTATCGATTATTTACAAGTAAAATTTTTGTTTCCGTAAACCCGTTCTTTGCTCATCCACAGCTGAAATGATTACAAGATAATGTTCTTGAGTTTCTCCTTTTTTTTTGGAAACATAATCAACGTCAGATTGTTATTTAAATTTTTTATTTCCAATTGTGTACATAAAACTATGTATGTGATGATATACCAGATTCAGTCGTGTTTTTCGCAGTAGGAAATATTAAATGAACCGAAATACCCAACACTGAACGACCACGACATTTATCAATTGAAACAAAAAAAAACAAACAGAACGAGCGAATGCGGTGGTATGGGGATAGAACGTTACATGCACGGACATGGATGGAATACCATCAGTTCTGTATTCATCATTTTATACTTCATGAAAGGTGAAATACAATGGGAAGTGTTCAATCCTTAATCGCGTAATTTAATTTTTTCCGAATAAACATGAATCTCACTTGGTTTGACAAAACGATAAATGGTTTAGTAATATTATGAACGTTAAACTATCATTCATTCAGCTGACTATCTTGCACGACCTTCAACACCCCTGAATTGGTCTCATGAACGTGGTAATACTGCTGACGAATCTTTTAAACACGACAAGAAAAATAGAAATGTCTGGCCTAATCCGATAAATTTTATATGCTTTTTATCATGTAGTCTTCTTGTTCTTGAATCAATGGTACTTGACTGCTAGCCATACTACATAAAAAAATTGCTGGTATTTATTTCATTACACTGTTTTGGAGTTTAAGTTGTGGCATACTTATCATAACCAGCACAACCAGGATGCACAGTGATCCTAGGGCGAGTCGAGTTCTCATTTCTTTCCACCACATAGTTTTACGTAATCTGAAAGTGTTTGAGGTGTAAGGGGAATAATAAGCAACTTTAAAGAGTAAAACTGTTTTAAGGTAAATTTACCTTGATGAGGCAGAATGAAATTCATCGGAAGCACTCCTTAGGTTTTCAGACCTCTCATTAAGATCATCTAACTGGTCTCCTCTGGCAAACAATTTATGCACATTTTCTTTCATAACATTGGTGACTTCTTCCACCTGAGATTTAACACTGGATAAAGACAAAATGCAATTTAACAAGAAAATATACATTTCACTCATGTATCTAACTTACTCTCGTAGTTTGTTATCTGATGAACTTTCCCCAACTTTGTTACTGCAAGCAGATTTATAATGATACAAGTGGCAATAACCTTAAATTATTTCACAGAAATCTTACCGTAACACAAAATCTTCGTCGCTGTCATTAGACACAGCGTCCAGTAACTGTTCCTGTAATTTTAGGAATAGTATGCAACCACATCATGTAGAACACTTTGGTTTATAAAGTACATAATTTATTAAAAAGAATAACCTACCCTTTCAAAATCGGCCCCTTCACTTCTACCCGGCTTGGTTGGTCTACTAGACATGATAGCAATTACAGCTTAAAATTCTAGCAAAAAATATTAAGCTAACTTCTGTCTACGTCAGCTAAAATATTTTAGAAACGTCAACGAGATCGAGACAAGACACCGGCAGCTATCTTCATCCAAACATCGACTGCTAGAAAAAATGTTGCTTATCGTGCCACCTGTTGTTGACTAAGGCAGTATGCAGATTAAAAATTCAAACGACATACAAACGAGTTACAGCGGTTTCTCCTGTCAGGGGTTAGCTAATTTGTCTGGTTTCCTTTAACTTAGGGGAATGACACTCAATTTATCGTGAGTCCATTTATAGCAAGCATCCAGCTAGCAATGAACCAATGAAATGCGTTGTTAAGCTTTAAAACAATGCGATTTAAATTTTAGAAAAGAGATGTATTCAATTGCCGAAAGTGCTTTATGAAACCTTAGCAGAAGGCCAACTTGGCACTCATAATTAAAACGGACACCTTTTGTTGCGGGCGAAAAAAAAAACATACACCCAAAACATACTGCATTGCACATGGTTCAATTAAAAACCGTATATCCTTCTTAGGATTAAATCTTTAAAAAATGAAAGTTTAACAGTTTTGTTAAGGCTTGTGCACAATAAAGTCCCAGGTTTCTCTCAATTTCAGATCCAGAATTTGGGTAGCGTTCATAGGTCCTAGGCCGTAACATAACGGAAGAAATTTGTTGAAGACCATTAAAATGCCACTCATCCACGTCAGGACGAGGAGGACACACATCCAGTTGAAGAACTGTTTGGCAAATATAAGCCTTTTTTTTGGAAGAAAATAAAAATACATGGTCACATATTTTTGTGAAACAAACAGGCATCATGAGTTAGCTAACCTGGTGAGATAATACAGATGTTCGACGAGAGCTGCATTCAAAAGGAGCTTGAAGGCTAGTGCCGGTAAGTAATGATGGAGGAAGAGCGTGTGATCCACGAAAAAGTAAGGCAAGAAATGGAACACGTAGCCAAGGAGAAGCACCTCCCCAGTAGTGCGGAATTGGTTCCAAGCCTCTGTAATATCAAGATAGCTTTGTTTTACCTCTGTTTTACCGAATGTCATCGAAATTGTTTACCTTCATGGATATCAAAGCACTGTCTACGTTGCCTCAAAAGATAGAAGACGAGTAGACTGCAATAAGCTGCAAGGGCGATAGTTGCCGAATACCAGATAAAGATATTACCCAACAAGTGAATTTGAGCCTACGAGAACGAATAAAGAATATTGGGATCAACATATTCAAAAAGGTCGTAAATGAATTTTATTACGTTGGATTCTGGCGACACCCAGTAAGCGATGCCTCTCGTCAAGATGAGCCATTCCCACGGGCTAGATGTATACATGTGATTTTGTACATTCTCGTTAGAGATGAACAACATTCGAATCTGAAGTTCCAAAAACTTTTCCCAGAATCCCATTTGAACGGGTTCCAGGGGGATAAAGTCGGTGGTCATTAGTTCCAGTTGACGATCTTTCTCGTCTTCGTCTGCGAATGATGAACACGAAATCTTAATCAACGATTCATAAATTTAATCAAAGACTACTATTCACTTACTGCGCGTGTAACGATGCTCTTCGACATTGAAAATGGTATTGGGTTGATTGACCATGACGTCACCGACAATTTCATGCTGATTGTGCCCCCAATCCGGTAGCAGTCTACCAGAGAAGGCAAGTGCTACACTTGTGTTCACATGAATCAATCGAACCTAACAAAAAGATGAAGACCACATTATATCACAGAAATTTGAAAAAGCAGAAATTGAGAAAAAAAAATGTGGTTACCATGGATTCCAAAGCATGCCAGACGTCGCCAACCTCCTCACGGTTGGTAATTTCAACTCGCCAGACATCCTGAGCCGGCATTGACACGTTGTGATCCACGTAACAACTTACTTCCTGCATAACAAGAACGGTTAGCACCGAGGTTTAAGAGTTCTTTTTTGAGCTTCAGGCGTTATAGAATCATCGTGCATTTTTGCAAACTAAATCGAAGCCTTCAAGGACATCCCAATACCTGTTTGGTGGGAGAAGAAGGTGCAGCCACATTATGCGAGTTCAAATTGCGGCCAGTGATACCGTGAACGAGTTGGACTTCTTCGCCGTGTGAAATTCTGTCTAATGGAGCGGCAACAGCAAGATCAGTCCTTAAAATAAAAGAAAGGCCCGTCAGCTGCGAAACATATCACACGGTCTCATCGCAATCTAAATCAAAACCTGTTTGGTCGCTTGACTATCCACCAGTTGTTGATATCTTTTGCAACATAACATGTAACTTGCTGTTGGTGGGAGGAACCACGCTTGTCAGCATACTTGACAGGATAGTTGGCCGCATGACTGTGTAGCCAGCAGGGTGAGCCGTGAGCGTGTCGCAAAGTCACCTGCGAGCCATGAACGACTTCCAAAGGCTGTCCACGAACGATAGAGCTGAGTCCTCCCTAAGACGAAAATAATAGAAACAAATCCAACAACGGAAGCAGAAAGAAATTGCATACCTCCAAGCTAGCTTGGAAAGCTGAAGACATTGCCGAGTCGTGAGGTCCAGCATTGATAAGTGTGCTTAGATGAACGTAGAAAATGCCGATGTAGACCATAAGTGGAACGAAGAAGAAGGCAAAGAATCGTGCAACGGCGTGGCCAAACACTTGCTTCTTCGTCAGCGACAAGTTCCCTAATACTTTTTCCCAAAAGTCATGGCCAACAAGCGCTAATCCCAGTAGGTAAGAGTACACTCCGACGTACTTGACACTATTGGCAAAAAAGAAAAGAAAATCAAATAGAAAAAAAGGTTGTTTAAATATCACGCCATCAACATTTCAATGTTTGTTCGCGAGTTTTACCATAGGGCACAAGTCAAAAAGATGGCACCAGAAAGGAGCCAACCCCACCAACGTAAAGAATAAGAATGGGCTTGGGCGTTGCCACTGCGCTCAAGAGCACGAAATTTCAGCACGCAAAGTACTCCACTCATGGCGAAAAAAAGAATGATTGGTTCCATTAGCATGTAGTGTGACTGCGTCAGCAGGGCATTGTCTGAAAAATATTCAACAGTGCAACAAGTAAGCATCGAAAAAAGCTCAAATCACAGTTTGATTAATAATTATGTTCACACCAAATAGAAATAGAAATCCTGCCAATGCTGCTGTCCATTGCGAATAGTTGAGTTGAAGCATAATCATGTAGACGAGCGGAATAAGCATGCTGCCCGTCAAAGCAGGGACGGCCCGCATAGCAAAAACCGGTACGCTCGAGTTGTAGGGTGAGCCAATTTTATCAAATTTAAAATCACCTGTACGAAAGAAATACTTTTTTTTTATTATTATAACGAAACGTATAAAACTGTCAACGTGATTTTATAGCATTTTTTTAGTCATCAAGATACTATCAATCATTCTCCGACAGTCTTATTATACTTTTGAGAATTTCTTGATTTTGGGGTAAGATCTTTCTTTCGAACACTGTTTACTATGGCTAGCGGGCACAATAAACAACAGTACGAACGTATTAGAAAATTAAAATGTGTGACCTCGTCTACGGGGCCTCGAGTAAGAAAAAGGTAATAATAAAATATAATTTACGTCAGTCATCTTACTCGGGGGCTTTTTACTATTACTAGAAACCTTGAACATTATTTCTTTCAGGTAGTTGAACTACGTGTCTAGTCAAGTACTTTTTTTTGGACTTTGAATCCCTTCCGGTTGGTTATTACGTGTCTATTTCGAATTGAAAAAAAAAATGAAAAGTATTGGATCAGTTCTCAATTGAACTATGATAATAAGAGTTTTTGATCATGAGGAAAGAAAGCTTGTGTGAGATGAAAATTATACAAACCTTGAAATCCTCCCAGGTAGCCGGCAAGGGCTAAGAGTTGTTTGCCCAACGGGGGATGCGAGTCAAAGAAGAAAGTCTGTTTCTGGTAAAGGCCAGCATAACGTCCGTAGTGCAACTCGTCAAAAACGATGCTGTTGGGTTGGTCCAGAGCATAGAATCTCGTAGCCAACGCGACAACAAAAAGCATCATTGGTAATAAATTAAAGTGACAAGTGACTGACAGAGTGGGCAGATCGGCCAAAGATTGACCGGCTGTTGCAGTCCCCACTTTGCCAGCATTTCGTTGTTTTTTCTCAGACTTCTTTGGAGATACAGACTTTTTAAGGATAGGCTCCTCTGTTAATTCTTCCGGCAAAGCTTCAGGAGTAGATTCGCCATCGCCCTGTTTATGTACAAATAATAATTAAATAAAGGCAGATTAGGAGAGCAGCTGGCATTAAGTTGTATGAATGTGACACCTGGGACGAATATTTCAAATATTATTCGTGTGTGCGTCCCAGGAAAAATAAAAGAATAAAACAAAAAAAGATGTGTCAAATAAAACAAGCTTAGTTGTTTCAAGGCCAATGTATGCTTTTCCTTTCAGAGACGTGCAGACATGCAGGGGCTGGTTCTTTCTTTGCATTACGCAGCAATAGGAATTGGAGGGGGATGGGAGAACTACCTGGATGGAAAACAACATGCCAAGGACGAGGGTTCAGCCACCTTACGGCAAAAGCCATCTATGGCAAAACCACGTAGGTACACGTCGTCAAATACACGTGAAATAGATGAAGCAGAAAGATCCCCCTTTTGCCTTAGCGATAACTCAAAAACTAACCCGCATGAAAAACGACACAGGAAGTAAAGGAAGCAAATTCACCCCCTGTGTGCAGTGAAATGTTTTAATGTACATTCAAGTTCCACATCAGAAATTTGTTACAGTCTACCTCACATGTTATGCATGGGAACTTTGAAATAACATTCCATGTCTTGAATTCAAAAAGTTAACTCAGCATAACACATGTCAATACTCGGAGTATGAACACGAAGCTGTTCATGGTGAAACCACAAATGCATTTGCTATGTTTACAACTATTATACTATGTTATTGCAATAAATAAATCTTTCATTAAGTAAATAACACAATAATATGCATTCCTTTACCTCATCTCTTGGATCTACAGCTGGATTTGGAATTTCTTTGTTTTTTTCATTTTTGTTTTTGTTGCGATTCACTTTTCTGTTTTTAACTTCAGTGTCACCCATTTTCCTCCAGCTAATAAGCAAGTGGAGGATGCAATAAAATACTGTGGCTAAGAGTGACTTAGCTGAAAACCCACCTGAAACAACGTCAAACGCGTACTGAAGAATAAGCCGCTGAGTTGGCGGTATTCAAACTATAACAGGTAACTCGCCTTCGGCGATCACTCGCTGGAGGTCAGCATGGAGTGTTAGCTAGTTGAGGGTGACTTTGTCGATATTCTTAGCTAACATTTTTGATAATATTTCGGAATTTGCTCTCACTTTCTGCTCAGGAAAACACGTTAATCACAGTCCATTTTAGTACACGCAGGCATGTTTTCCATCACTTAAGACTCGGCTGCAGTCTCATGTCAGCCAGACGACAGCTTCACAAATCACAATGTCAAATGTAAATAAAGCGTCCAAATTTTTTCGTAAATGTTATAATTTACGAATTTTAATTAAAAATTGAGTCATTATTACGGTTAAAGAATTTTTTTATTATTACGATGCCCAAATAAACGATTACATAAGACAAATAAAAAATTTGTATTCAACATTTTGTATTTCATCACTTGGTGGACCGAAGGTAAATAATGATTTTTGTGTTTTTCTAGGTAAATCTCTCATTCTGTACTTATCATTTTACTTTTGTTTTGTTTCTACTTTCTTGAACAATAAGTTTATTGACTCCCAAAGGATTCAATTTTCATAGGTGGCAGCACCAATCGATGCCAACCGAGTGACATCCTCAGGCATTTTCAAGCGAGATGCCTTTAGCCGCCAAAAAACCGGAACGTCCGGTCGAAACTAGCTCCAGCATGATTAATGCGTACATTTTGCATTCTGTGTTTTTTGCATTAATCTCTAATTCTCTAAGTGACTATCCATGTGCTAGCTCAAATTATGTTGGCCTTGAAAAGACTGCACAACTGCTTAACTTCCCATTTTTTGCATTCGTCAATATGTTGCTGCAAATGTATTTTATGGTACAAGTGAGGAGAATTCATACGTAATGGCTACCACAAGCATGGCCGTCCATCCGTTGAATGAATGCCCCCTTTTAACTAAACTCTTTGATTTCTTCCAAAAATAGTTTTCTGGAAAGGATTATTCCATTATTAATGGTTGTCAAGTTGTAAATCAACCTGCAAACTTTCTCCACCGATCGCAGCCAAAGTAACCCATGTCGTAAGTTTCTTGTACTCGTTATGTTAATGCCCATTTTTCCTCTGTGCTTTTTTCTTGTATTGCAGTCAATATCATTTATCTCATTTACAGTTGAAAGAACTCAATGATCTACATGGTTCATTGCGTCTTCTACAGGCTGTATGGGGTCACCCTTCGAGAACATCCCCCACTGCCACGTCCCAAACGACGTCCTCCACCTTACACATCCTACGCCACGATTACACTGCCAGCATGAAACTGCCATTCCATCGTTCAAAACTGTAAGTTGCATCATTGAGCCAAAAGATGGTTTCTTATAGTTAACACTGTGATCGCTAGATTTCTCGGGCATACATTGTAGAGAAAAGTTCGATAGTCAAACAGTACGACGATTTTTTTCGTTAGACCTAAAGGATTTCTGAAAAAAAAATTAAGGACCCTTTCTAGTAACTAACCGCAATGACGCAAACGTGGAGTCACATATTTCCTTTCCTTTACGAACAGTTTGTACCTCCTGCTGTTCACGTTTATTACAAGTGGTACCGTTTGGCCAAGTTAAGTACGATAGAACATTTTTTTTTTATTATTACCAACAACTTCGGGATTAAGAATGGGAGAAATTTTTGTGTAGACAGCCACCGTGCCCTGTCCATGACAACTCTAGGTTGATGACGTCAATACGAATTCTCAGAACAATAATCAACATGAATTCGAGATTCGTCGTCCACTAGATGTACTGTACAATGATTTGCGATTTTAGCTTTTAAGTAAGACATCGAAATAATCCTGTAATTACTTAGTTATTTTCATCAAAGTTAACAGATTGACAGTAATTGATAACATTTCAATATTCCCAGCATGTCGTGCTTCTATGCCACGCAATTAATTTTTTAAATCACAAAGAACAAGTCTTTTGCAATATGTTGCCTGCTGAGTGTAACATGAATAATTTTTTTTCAGGATATGGTTATCATCCCTATTGCATACACGTCGGATGACATCTAGGTTTATCGCATTAGGGGTTATCTCCAAGGGAAGATCATTTATCCTCTAGAAACCAACTGTGCATGATAAAGTGAGGTTGGAAGAAAAGCTCTCATCTTTCGAGAATAATCGCCCGTTAAAAAACCGAAAACCATCCCCCATCCCTCAGGTACAGCCACAGAACGGCCCAACTACAGGAACATTATTTAATTAAAATCATGTCAAGGATACCACAGATTATACCCTTTGCTTCATTGGCATCCTTTCACGGGACGCACATTATGTCAGAATGGTAGTTCTATGGATTCAGCCTTACACTGTGATGACCGCACACATTCACTGTGTACTATTCAATTTGAAAGTGGAGTCACTCAGATACTGCTGGCCAACTTGTAATAACTCGTGAAAGCAAGTATTCTTTCAACCAGACTTCAATGCGATTTTCAGAGCCGAGTAGATGAATGTCGTTTGTCGTATTGTTTAATTAGGCTAAGTTACATAACCAGTATTATATTTTCTTGTTGAAACGATCAGTAGGGTGCAGTATGCTAAAGTGGGTTCTTGGCCCGATAAGATGCCAAGCAAATTCTACTTCGATTTCGTTTTACGTTATGGCTGCAGGTAAATCGTAAAACAAATCATTTCAGGAATAACAAATACTAATATTTTAAACCTAAATTTTATGCTACTCTAGGATGGGTACACTAGGGTACCCACGTTTCCACGGTGCTTATATCAATTGCCCTAGATCGACTATTTGAAATTCGTCGTAACTCCCGTTCGGAGACTGTCGAATAGAACTGTCGGTTGGGTTAGAAAATGCTCTTGTGCATGCCAAACACAGAATATGTCTAATACTCTTGACTGTTTACTTCAACGTCGAACCCAACTGTGCTTAAGGATGAAAAGCAAGGTGCCTTTCTAGATTCTATGTAGCCAATCACGCCCAGTTGGCATGGTAAGCTTTTGTTATTCATGCGAGACTAACCTTAGAGTTTCAGGTTTAATGTGTCTACCCCCTAGTTGCTAGGTTGCTACGCGATGGGATTCGTTTGAAATCCAAAATCATTAGATAAAACATCACGCTCAGTTGCCAACTGTTGACTTCCTCCTTAATGGCGACGCATACTTCTTGCTACGGCTGAGTTGTCTCCAATCTAGATGGGCTATTTCCCGCGGATTTGTCAAGAGATAAGATCATATGGATGCATCGTTCTGATAATCGAATTCTCCACTGCCTTCCGATGGAACTGCCTATTACTGAAGAAAAGGACGGACGTGACTCTTTGTGCACGAGTCCAACGGACACGTTTCTCACAACCATCTATTTCAAACATTTGGGAATGTTGGAGAACCTACGCTACAGGTAACACAATCTCTTTTGAAATTTGTTTACATAGTACTACGCAGCATTGCATGAATCACGGCAGCCAATAGGAAGCAACCAATAGCGAAAAATTAACGTATAAGTCATTCGAATTGCGTTTCAAATAGAAGACGGGCAGGAGGGCAACAACCTTTTCGATCTTTAATTAACGTTTAAGTCTGTCGATCGATTTTGGTGAAATTTGATATCTCTGCTGGCTAATGTTAACGCACTTGAGTCAATGTCCGTACTCCACAGGTCCGTTCTACAGAAAACACATAGCAAGCGAATAAATCTATGACTGTATGATCAATAGATGCTATTCGAAACCCATTCTGTAGGGTTTGTACTAGAAGGGCCAATGAACTCGAGGCATTCAGTAAGCTCATCAGCTGAAATGGTATCTTTTAATTATTCCGCATTTCACAAAGAGTTAGGCTTTCAGTTTCTTGTTTATCAAAGTCTATTGGCAGAACGTCTCAAGTTAACTGAAACCTTCTGTATCGCATTTTTCTCGTTTGACAGCCTTGTAAACATCATTTTTCTTTTTGCCTCGACTTCCGTCCTTAGTAACATTGGCATGACATTGTGGTGCTGCGTCAACTACAGAGGGTACATAAACAGGGAGGGGGGAAGGAAGACCTTTGATCTCGTTTTCTTGGAGCCAATAAGATCCTGTGAATGCCTTTCTAAATTAAATTGGTCCGGGCATGAAAAAGGATTCCGTTTTTCTTATCCCACGAAATACATTTGAAATAAGAAAAAATCTATAACATAATGGCGTAAGTATTGGCCACGTGAGACGGCTAGTCACATGCCCCATTCCGATAGACGTTCACCGTTCACAGCAAAAATCAATCTAGGACTACCGAATTGCATTCTCTCGCGAAATGTCAACGATAATAGTAAAGCTGGATGGCCGTAAGCCTCTAGCGTAGACCTCTTCCCCCATCTCGTCTTACATAAAAAAGATTACGTCGTCTAGATCCGTCACAGTATGTTGGATGCCAAGCCAAATTTTTTTCATCGGCTATTCATCTATCTGCCAGCGAATTCTTTTTCCCCCCCCCCCCCCCCCCTCTGAAAGATTATATTTTGTGGATCGAATATGTTTCCTGTGGGTAGATGATAGTTTCTCTGTTAGTAAAGATGTCTAAAAAAATTACTTGGACTCTACATATTTATTTATTGTTTTACAGAAAAAGATACGCGGGTTATGAAGCGGATCATGGCTCGATTATTAGCTGCCTCCCCCACCTTGTTGGAAGCGGAAGATTAACCAACATCCTACGGGCTTACACGATGTAGTAAACGGTACTACAGATCGAGAAGAAAGCGTCTGTATACGTGTCGTATTGTTGTGTAGGTGTCATACGTGTAGTGTTGTTTTTTGTAGTGTGATAGTGCCTGCGTGTTATTTTAGCTAGCTGTGCCTTTTATTGTAAGGCATGGCGACTGAAGCATATCCAACGTAGTCCTTGGTGTTGTTGGGTTTTTTTTTCTGCACAGATGGGTTGACGTTGTTGAGAGTAGAACGATGGTGAGGTTGTCCGATGCGATGTGAGTTTTCCCTAGCGAAGAACGATGTGATAAAGGGAAGGAGGGAGGGGGTCGGGGTCGGAGAGCATGGAGGGAGGGGTGTGGAAAATTGGAGGTGTTGGGAATCGAACACGGAGCGACATATTACAAGGGTAGGACTATAACCACTGGGCCAGGACTAAAGATCCCTACCAAATTTTTCTTCAGTAGTGACGTGTCTGAACTACAGGTAAATATATATATAAACTGTACAGCTTGGCACTGTGCTATAGGTCTTGGTATGCCATTCTGCTTCTACGGGTTCGAATCATACCCGTTTTGTCTTTTTATGGCACTTGTTAGCAGAAATCACATTATTTACCGAACTTTTATTTTCGGATGACATCATGTAAGTATTAAATAGGTCCACTAATTAAAAATTTGATAGTCAGCAACGTATGAATGAATGGGGTGAGCAAATCGAATGTGATTTTCGATAGATCCAAACCATAAATTAGCCCGTATTTTCTTTTCCTGTTTGCCTCAGTACGCGACTAATGTAAGAAAAGTAAAATTCTATTTTAACACGACTTTCTTTGGTAGTTGAAAGTACGGTAACCATTCGAAATGGTTTTAGTTTTCTTTTATGGGTATAGTTTTCAAAACCTCGATAACCTGTTCAGTCGCTTATCCCATTAGAACTTTTTTTTTTTATATCCACACCTCTTTTTTTGAAAGGTCTGAGAAGCTGTCATTTAGATAGGAGATTCCGCCAGTCCATCAAAGTGAGGGGAGGGGTGATCAAAAATCCATCATGGCCGCTTCCCTTCTTTTTTTCTTTCGTTTCATTTTCTTATTTTTTTCTTCTTTTGTTTCCTTTTAACGTGAAATTTTTCTGACACTATGAAAACCTGATGACGTCAGTAACAAGAGGCAATTTTTCGCGATAAATCTGGGGAAAGAGAAAATCCCGACCGAAGTAGTCTGTAACTGGCGGCACACGTATACACTAATTTGCTCCCCTTTCTGTTTGTTTTTTAACTGTGCAAAGTAAACTTTACGGTTACGAAGAACTCATTGAGTTTCTTGTCGAGTTTCTTTATTCCACGTAAACCGTAAGTTGAATATGAGCCAAACTTTAAATCGTTAATCTGGTTTGATTTATTTGGTATCCATGTTGGTGATAGAACGTGATGTGTTCGTCGTAGCACCGAGATACCAAATAGAAGAAAACCCACATCGACAATGCACTTGTTTGTTTAAAAATCACGTTTACATGACAACCTCGATCTCGTTTTCGCTTTGTATTTCATGCTTCTCTTTCACGAATGTCAAGTGGAATGGCTGGAAGGCTTGCAATGTGCAATCGTGCGAGATGTAATAACCATGTCGACTTGGTTGCTGTTTGCTTTGCATAATGTGCAAACATCAAGACAAAAGGTTAAAGCCTTAAAGGTGCTGCATTATGCCCGTTTCTGTTGTTGCTAGTGTTTTATGATTTCGCCTTCCAGTATATGAATTTGCCAGTTTCATTGTGACATCAGACTATGAAATTTGGCTTTCCCGATGCTACAGTCCTATTGAATCGATACTCGACATTTTACTGCATTATTTAGTTAAATTTATTTTAAGGAAAGAATCTCTTTTACTTCGCATGTATTGAATTTCTGGCTGGTCAAGAGGCACAGTGATCTTCCACAGTCAATACGGATGCCTATTAGGAATTGCCTTAAAAGGATAAGAGGTTATATTTCATTTTGCCCTCGTCTAAGGACCCCAGGTTCCTAGTTGCGTAGATATCTAATGTATTTCAAAAACATGATCACTCGTTTTTCAGGGGTGCCCTCTTATACGCAACATGGTGCAACTAGAGAGCAAAACTTGCTGATTTTGAATTTGCATTGCTCACTTTGAGTGAAACATGCTTATTGAGTTTTTCTGGTGTTGTGATCTTCTCCAAGAAATACATTAAAGCATCCGCACGGTTGCCCTTTCATATCCTTATCCAGAGACGATGCATATTGCGTGACAACGACCGGGACTTGGCACCCTGGAGATGCTTCTTGTCATTTCAACATGACACGAGCATTTTTTTCCCCCCCGATTTCGGAGGAAACTTGGTCTTGTTTGACTTTGGCTTGCCAACTCAGCGTTGCACGAGAAAAAGAAAGGTAGCAATTTCAATTGGAGATTGATCAATACCAATAAGATGAATAGATGTTGACATTTGTCCTGGTGACTGCCAGTGATCTGCGACAACCGATTCTTTTTCGACATTGACAGATGCTTCACGTTTTGTCATACACTTTAACCATAATCTCAATAACAATACAATTTTAGGACGTGATCTTTGTTCAACAGGGAAATTGTGATCACATGTGTAATATCATAAAATTCAATTATTCATCAAGGTATTTTGCATGAGGAATTAAAACATTGACCCTGCGAGGATAAAATCACGAGAGGCATCATATGCTATCGGACACGGGACACAGCATCACGTGTGTGGCTCACGCATAGAAACCTGCCCGTGCGGACGATTGGCGCATGTCCCGTCGCTTCAGAGATGTTGTTTACAATTTACCCGGTTGGTATACTAATTTATTGAATAAAATCCTCGAGTGAAAGACAAAACGTGTAGGCGAATAGGCTACACGGCTTTTTGTTTTGGCTGTTTGCTCGTTTTTAATTAAAGTTGTATTCACGGTGAAACATAAGGCACCCACATAGTAACCACGGTGAGATTTTCTGAAAATTTACAATGCGCGCGCAGCAATCACGAAGCAATGTAACAATCCGTTTCTTTTCCCAACGACCATATAGCCGTTAAGAGGCATATATAAAGGAGACGTAGCTTACCTTCGGCTTCAGACTTTGTTCAATACTCGTGCCAGGTGTACCGGTGCTGTATTTGCTCCTGTCCATTATAGAAATTCTAAACGCTCAGTAAAAAAAAAAAAAAAAAATTTAAGTGAACTGACGTGATAGGGTTTCAAAACCAAATGTTTTTCTTCCACTTATTTTCTGGAAACGAAACATGATCGAAACCAATAACAATAACAACCATTACAGTGGCAAGCTTCGAAAACTGCAAGACTCTTCGTTCCAGTGTTTAAAGTTCGTTAACGTCGAAGCACAAATCGCTCCGCTATTCGTAACATTTACAAACGAAGCCAATAGCTCGTTTTACCAATAGGTGAGTTTTCTGATTTCTTTTTCCTCCTGGTGTTCATTGAAACATTTATTTCTAATTAGCCTTCAGGGAACTAACTGTTGTGGTTTTGTTTCGTTAGGCCAAAATGAGGCTGTTGAACTTGAAAGCTGGATTTTTAAGGCGGAGGGCTCCAGACTCGCCCTTGTCGGCCAGACCACAGCCGCAAGAAGCGCAAAAATGGGCAGAATCATTTACTGCGCTTATGGCATCCAAATGTAAGTCATTTCTTACTTTAACAACTAACGTGTATACCTTAAATTAAAACAATTCGCTCTTTCTTTTCTCCAGACGGATCTTCTCTTTATCGCGCATTCTTACTACGAGAATTCAGCAACGAGAATCTGGAATTTTGGCTGGCCGTTGAAGAATACAGGAATTCTAAACCCCAAAAGATGGCTGCTAAGGCTCAACAAATTTACAATGACTTTGTCGCTGTCCAGTCATCCAAAGAGGTGCGTTATCTTATTCGATCTGATTGCCATTTGAACCTTAGCTCTTAGAATGTATTTTGTACTTAACTCCATTTCTCTTCCTATCCATAGGTCAATCTCGATTCCGAAACGAGACTCATCACATTGAATAATGTTCAGTCTAACAATCCAGATCAGCACGCATTCGATCGAGCCCAAAGACGCATCCAGCACATGATGGAGCGAGACTCTTACCTACGTTTTCTCCAGTCTGAACTCTTTCTTGAACTCGTTCAAACGAGCCAATGTCCAACATCAACCGGCTGCGGTACAAACGTCTCTTCGTCAGTTCTATAAAAACAAGAAAATCACCAGCACCCGATGTGTAACTGTACAAACGGAAGGCTTTACCAGGATGGCTGGAATGATTTTCGTAAGGCACCGTCCCTCACATTCGATGTGAAATTGTTTAGCTCTCGCACACTGTGATATTAGTCGGCGTCGAATTTGTTTTTCTACTTTTTCTAACGTTGCTTGTTTGAATTATATTTTCTAGAAATATCCATGTTTTTCTGTGAAATTCTAGTCCGTTTCTGAAACGGATGGTTCCTCTTGCCAATCTCTTATCTGTGTCTGTGAAACGCTACCAAAGAGCCGTTTCCTTTCAGTAATGTTATTGAAATCTTCATTCAGAATTAAGTTAGGTAAAAATTGATTTGTTTAATGCCCTTTGATAAAAGAAACCGTGGTGGTCAGTGGACCTCAATTCTTCTATTGTTGTTATCTCTATTTTGATACTGATCGTACAGTGATATCTACTTTTTTTTAAACAAATGGTCACATTATTTCATAAAACGTACTGTATGCACTAAATTGACTACGTAATGACATGGAACAATAAAATGAACCAATAAAGAAGGAATGCATTGAAACTTTCTCTCAGTGTACATGGGAAGACGCAACCAATACAGAAGTCTAACCACAACAGCATGGCAATCAATTTCGAGCTTCAGAGCCATATTGTCTTTATGCTTTAAAAAAGCGTGACGTCAAAAACGAAAATAAAATAAATTGCCGTGATAAACTTTATGTCGTTCTCGTTGGCCCTGTCGGCCGTCTTTGCAATTTTCAATAGAGGTACCCAAAAGAGCACAAGAGCTTCTCCGTTCGGTCACGGGTTCTTTTGCACTTCGACGGTGCCCAATTTGTAAAGGTATATCATCAATGACGTCAACGTCTGTAGTCATGAGGTAAATGGTTCGTGCAAGAAAAAAATTACACTCCATTTCATCGACTTCTTTCAGAAGATATGATATGAAACATTCGAAGGGAATCTTTGATCGTCAACAGCCAGCCCCATGAAATTTGTTTACAAAAAGTTAGGGCCAACACAGTGAAGACCTTCATCGCTGCCCAAAGTTTCTTGAACGAATGCTATTTATAGACCATGCGAATTTGAAGGGATGTGTGCTACATCGTTTCCCGTTTGCCAACACTCACTGTTACTGAAAGAGCTAATCGAGCTATAATGCAATTCACATCGATACGCCCGCACAAGAGTTTTGCACTTAATGTTTTTTTGCAAAATATTCTTTTTCTTAAATCGATCTAAAAATAACTAAAAAAAGGGCGGAAGAAATATCCAGAAACGTTCTAGGAAAGTGAAATAATATAAAAAGGAGAACTGCGCTTGTAAAAAAAAAAAAAACGATCGTTATCTTGTAAAATGGAAGATAAAAGAAATGCGGATGAGTCGTAGTGAAGGAACATTGAAGACAACGCGAGTTTGACGTCATTCGTCGAACAAGAGGTTGTTAGTCGCTCCATAGAAACACTTGAAAAAGTCATAGAGTTTCATTGTTGTCGTTGAGTCAGTTCGGTCATTTTGTTTTTTTTACTCCGTCCATGGTAACATTAGACTTTAGAAAGGGCCGTGTAATTTTAAAAGCGAGTGCTCTTTGGATGTTGATTGCACACAAGCTATACTATCGGGCGACGAGAACGATCTAGGTCCGATCTCACTTGCCACTCCAGGCTATTGGAGAGAAATAGAAAACTGGACAACCGACCAGGTCGCAAAGTATGACGGACGTACTGAAAGTATTCAATTAGAACTTTTTACTTCAACCGCATGACACGTCCATTTGGAGAAAACAAAGAAAGCCATTTACTCTTTCACTTTCCATCGTTTTACTTTATGAATTACGACTCTCGCAACTCTCGCACATCCCGTCGTGCATAATTCAATCTGGAACCAGTTAGCCTGTTATTTGATTGTGCGTGTGCAGTACAACAGACATCGACACGCATTGATATCCTCTCGATAGTAAATCACCATCCAGCTGATAGATACGAGCAATTGAACGAAACCTTGCATTAAGACCAAATCAAAATGGTTTTATTTCCTGTCCGATAAACAAAAAACGAAAAGTTGTTTTTGGTTACACCCTATTTGTTTCGTGACGCGCTACGAGGTTGATTTTGCGGTAAAAAGGAAACGTAAGAAATTCACATGAAGAAAAAGCCATTTCCCAGTAGATTTTCGAAGCTGAAACGATAATTAAAATGTCTAACAAGTGATGACAATAAAGAAATGAAGGATTTTAACAGGCGTCACGTGTCCCGTCCACGTGACATTTTACGCTCACCATCAGCGCGTTCGCATCCATTATCCATATTCAAGTTGATATTCAAATTTTATATTCTAGCCGAGGACTATTGTCATTGAAATCGATGTTTCGATGACAAGTGTTTAGCGTAGAGCCGTTGCTATTTTCGTCTGTTACGTGACATTCGGTAGATTTCTTGCTACGTTTTTACAATGCAAATAAATGTCCTTGAATATAGTCGTTCGTGCAACAACGCGCACTGGGCACGTGTGATAACACACACACACAAAAACTTGAAGCGTGACTGTAGCATTTTTTCCGAAGACCCGGGACAAAACAAGTCAAACAGCAACATCCACTTCATTATCAAAAAGTTGGGAGCATTAGTAAAACTGCAAATTAGATGTGACCTTATGTGATACATTTCAAGTTTAGAGTGCATCCATTTACACATCTATATTAGACATAGCTTTTTGGAAAACTGGTTTCCTTCGTCGCTGGAATTTTTCATTTTTTAACGGTGAGCTACCGAAGCGAGCAGTGAGCCTCGTCTTGCGCTGCTGGAGTTAAGTATCACTTTCTTCCGATTCGATTGCGAATGCGCTTTAGAGTGAGACTTACTTTAGAGTTTTTATGTGTTGTTGCATTACATTGAACCCGAGGACTATGCAGCCTGACGTTGTTTCGTGGATGATTGAGTTCAAAAGCGACAAGAGGTTCTCTGAGCCAAATTTTTAAACGAGCCTTGGTTAACGACTATGTTTGTCTCACACACAATCAACAATCAAGATGAGAGAACACGAGGGGAACGCTGTAAACCGTGAAATCGATCAAACAGGATTCTATTTCTGGTGGGAAGTTGAAACTCCTGCGATTTTTAGATCGGATTATTTGCAAAATTGGTATGCAAATTCGGTACACGTGAGCGTTCGGCACGCGTTCATCAGAACCTGCTCGATTGTATCGCATGGCTAATAATAGTGTGTTTCTTTCCATCGTCTGATGTTTTCACTTCGTTTCGTAGGACGATCCAGTTTCGATGGTAGTTGCATGTCGCCTGGTGTTTCGCATTTTCAGCGTTTGTGCGTCACTTGTCCGTTGTGCGGATTATCGTGACACACGGACAACCGGCTAGCAAGTTATCCACATTTTGAATGTTTGATAATCATGATTCCCCGTATTCTCGTATAGATTAAATGTCGTCCGACAAGAAACTCAACATCATGGAATAGTTCTGAGGTTACTGTTCTGGCTTTGAAAACAACTACGTTTCAGTAAATGCTCACGTCAGTTTCTGCAGTGTTTGGCATTTATTGCCGATTCATCTCCAACTTTTCTTGGCACAAAAAAATTGCCTGTCTGATACGGCGAATCGACGTGGCCAAGGGGATACGATCGAATATCGAATCGAATGTTCTTGTTTTTTACTGTCGAAACATCGGGAGCGATTAACGCATTTCCTTGCTAAGTCATTCAACCCGAATAACGTAAACAGTTAACAAGAAGCTGGCTATCGTGTCCTATGTAAAAAAACAAAACAAAAAAACAAAAAAAAAAAAAACAGAAAATGTAAAATAGAAATAATGCGCGGACACTCGTTGTGCTACCTTATGTTCTGATCACATGCGCGCGCAGCACAAAACATGTCGAGCCCCAAAACGAATATGTTGCATTTCAGCGAGCCACAATCTACGACCCTCACTTTGCTTGCGGGGGATATATAAACAAGAGAACGGACCGAGTTCACCACCCAGAATTTCGTTCTCTTCGGTACGTGTCAGAGAGCAGCTCTCCCGTCTCTCATTTTCTTCGTTTTTCTAGAATTTTGAGTTGCTGTATTTCGTTTCCGAACGAGATATGGTCAAGGCGAGTGATATCGGCTGTGAGAACCGGTTGTGTAGCGCGTTGAACGTAAAACATTTGCTCGTTTCGTGTCGTTTTCCACACGTTGCTGGAGTGCCAGTTGCCCGGAAAAGTTGCAACGCCAGTGACTGCCAACCATCCAAATTGTGTTCCACGTATTTCAAACGGTTAGTTTTCATTACTCGGCCTCTGGGCACTTGAAATTCATCATTAGCTGGTGATTTAATAATCTTTTACTCGATAATTTTAGAACTGAAATGCGTCTCTTGAATTTGAAATCTGGGTTCCTACGACGAAGGATGCCAGATTCACCTTTGTCTGTGAGGCCACAACCGGAGGAAGCGCAAAAGTGGTCGGAATCCTTCACTGCTCTTATGGCATCCAAATGTAAGTTGAATAGCTAAGCATTCCCTGCACAAATTGATGCTCACGAAGCTCACGCAGATGCTTGAACGTGCGAGTTCATCAATTTCTTTTCTTGCCTGTTTCCTTCCAGATGGATCTTCTCTTTATCACGCGTTTTTGCTTCGAGAATTCAGCAACGAGAATCTGGAATTTTGGCTAGCCGTTGAAGATTACAAGAATTCTAAGCCCCAAAAGATGGCTGCTAAGGCTCAACAGATTTACAATGACTTTGTCGCTGTCCAGGCTGCTAAGGAGGTGTGTCCCTCATCTTCTGCGATTTAGTTTTGACGTCATATATTTATTGTTTGTATTTATTTTTTTTTAAAGATAAATCTTGATGCGGAGACAAGACTTATCACGCTGAACAACGTCCAATCGAATAATCCGGACGAACACGCGTTTGATCGAGCCCAGAAGCGAGTCCAGCACATGATGGAACGCGATTCTTACCTGCGTTTCCTCCAGTCGAATCTCTTTCTTGAACTAGCCCACCCGGAGCGATATTCGGAGTCCATCGGTGACGTAACAGAAAAGTCTTCGCCAGCGTGATGATAATACACAAAAAAAAAAAAAAACATAATCGCAATACGGCCTACTCTTGGGTTACATCGCCCACCCTCCCAGAAAAACCTTTCCAAGTTTGTGCGGGACGTTGATGTAGACCGTTCTAAAAAGTTCTCTTGTCACATTTTTCCTCCTATATTTAAGTAAAAAAAGAAAAAGGGATTTCGTACAATGTAACCTAGATCTCTTTTATGTTTGTTCTAGTCCCATAAACTTTGATTTTTTGTTTTCTCGTCTCCATGAACTTTGAGGCAATGAAAAAGGGTTCCATCGAAATGGTGGATTCCCTTAGCTTCTTTCAATCACTGTATAAAATATTGGTTGTAAATAAATGACGTTTATTTCAGTATTATAATTGGAAATCTTTTTCATTGAAGAGCTGAGAGTTATAGATATGGAAATTTCCAGATTTATCTTGAGCTAGTTATCACGGTCCAGCTGCCATGAACACACTATTGAGACGAAGTCGGGAGAACGTTCGTTGATTCCACGGGAATATCGATCGAATTTTCAATGGCAAAGTTGGAACACACTCCGCTCTTTAATTACAAGACACCCGACACGTCGACCGCATGTTAATGACGGATGACGTGGGAGTCGTCTAAATTTACATTCCTTATTGCACGCTAAAAATAGCGCGCATTGCTATGAAAGAGAAACTAAAATCACGCAAATAGCAAGGTGCATGAATTAAGGAAGCACCGTTCATTTGCTGATCAAAGGGAATAATCCATTGCGATAACGTTTGCCGTGTGTCGCTAAATCTGGAGGGATCGTCTGGGATCACTCTGCCATTCAATTTGCTTTGAATGTGTTTTATTACCCGCCTCGCGGTATAACCGGCCAATAAGCGGTCGTGAAACCCTTAGATAGGCGAGAGACTAAGTTTTCTCACTGACCGCAATCAAGTGAATAACCCTTGAAAATAAAAAGTAGAGTTCATTGAGGTTGCTGACTGCCGGCCATCGGGGACAATTTATTTGTAACATCAAGCCACAATAAAAACTGTAGCTAACCAACTAACACAGAACCATCAAGTCCCAATCGATGGTTTAATATGACGCACAGGTGTCACGTTTTACAATAATGCGCAATACAAAAAACAAAATTCATTTTACACGATCGTCAAGACAATCTTCGATATTCATACTGGTGATCGTGCAGTACAATGATGACGTAAGGAAAGACAATATGGCAAACAAAGAGTTACAAAGTGCAGAGTACTTCCAGTTTCCTCTTTCTCGACTATTCGAAGGTAGTCGGGAATGATCGATCGAAATGTGGTGCGTGTTCCATAGATTCCCCTTTAGAAACGATTTGTGAAACCTCGAGACCCTTGACACGAGTCTCAAACCGCCGATATTAGTCGTGCAGCACGCAGACGATTACGTCGTTCGTAAAAGGTTGCAGGGTTTAATGGATGCCACACTAAAGTGAAAAAAAGAAGAGATTCCGACGAACAAGAGCTTTTTCTTTACGATCAATAAGTCGTTCACCATCCGCAGTATAAGCCTGTAGTGACGAAAAATTACATAACAATGTGTCTACGTGCGGCCTGCAATGACGTTCGAGAGATCAAGTTTACTTGCGAGTTAATTCTTTCCAACGAAAAGGAAAGCGTAGAAACTGAGGCCCTCTGATTAGCAACTTGTAATTCGGCTCATGATGTAGTGGGATGGTGAGTAGAAGCAAAAGTAGTTGACTAACTGACGCGAATTCAGCGTCAGGAACGTCGCGTCGGTGGTAACAGCCATTAAGAAAAATACTAAAATTCCCAATAAAGAAATAGACGTGACACAATAATTGAACGTCCATTAATGTCTCAATCCATCGTGATCCGGCTGATGCCAACATTTGGCCGTGACCTTCCTGAACGGAGATTTATGTCTGCATATTTTCAAGTTTACGAGAGAATGACATCCACGTCTTGTGAACTGATGTCTGGATTTCCCAAAACGGTAGCTCCACGGCAGTGCAATATTATAGTAGAGACTATATGTACAAAGCGTGCGACTGCATGTTATTATCACGAACTGCAGAGGAATACGTGGGTGTTGCGCAAAACGACTGCAAATAACATCCCTTCTGTTATCCTTATCGTACGTCATGAAAATTATTTTTACCGTTAAATCTCTTGCTTCTTGGTCGATGTCACGGACTTCAAACTTTGACGTAGCTTTCTTAATCCAGCTGTGCAAATATTCGTATGTAAATCGTGCCTATTCTAAAATAGCCAAAGGATGGCAGCATATTGTTGGTAAGCACTAAACAAATAACTGAGCGATAAGTACAATGAATCAAACTTGAGATGGAGTTGCATTTGAAATAGCAAATAAAGAAGAAAAGGCACCTGTTTTTTGTTTGTATTCAGGGAAAGAACACGCAAGCTTGTATTGCCATAACTAGAACCTCTATCGATGAGGCCAGTAGATGAAAATATCTTTGAGTATAGTACACAGGTCAGACTGGACAATAGGTACGACCTCGGTAGACTATGCGTTCAAAAACAGAGTGTACACGATTTATTGACCTCACGTGTATGTATAGCAACACCTATCAAAATCGTCTCTTGTGTGGAAGGGAGAACGTATAGCAACACGGCTCTATGATCTTATTTATGATCCCGCCGAAATAGCATTTCCAGTTGCCTAGCGACATTGACATGTTATCAGGGCGGTAAAGCCGTTTTTGTTTGGTCTGCCTTGGTCTAATTATTAAGTTTACTTTTGATTGAATAAGACAAAACGGATGCAACTGTTTCGTCCATGTCTGATGATCCTGTAACACCTTAGTTCCCTCGCACCTTTTTCCTTTGAAAGAATAATAGCCACTATTTATAGAGTTAAAGAGAAAATGATTTATGTGCAGGTATCACATATATTCTTAAACACGTATGCACACAATGTCCTACCCGGAATAGGATATTCACGCGCGCGCAGCAGGAAGCAGTACCAGCCTCTTGCTTTTTTCCCGATCGGCTGGTACATAAATACGATTCGCCACACGATTTCACTCTTCAGAATGTCTAGTACCTTCGTTCAGGTGCACCGAAGAGTTTGACTCTCACGCGAGCTGTTTCATTTATCAGATATGGTACATCTGATACGTTAGGTGAAAACAAGAGATTACACGACGTTAAGTCTTTATTAAGGTTTTATGCCGCCCATCGCCCAATATACTGTATAAGGTAACGGAATAATACTTTACATTTCGATATGTATAACAACTGTCGACTATTTTATGGCGAGTGTAGAAATGCGATTGATTAGCTTAAAATCTCGATTCCTACGAAGACGGGCTTCAGATTCACCCTTATCCGTCAGACCCCAACCGGAGGAGGCACAGGTATGGACGGAGTCTTTCACCGCTCTCGTGTCGTCTAAATGTGAGCCTCACACGATTGTGCAATTCGTTCGTCTCTGTTGTTAAATACAATTTGAATCTCTTTTTCAGATGGGTGCTCACTTTACCGAGCCTTTTTACTCCGTGAATTTAGCACTGAAAATCTAGATTTTTGGTTGGCCGTTGAAGACTACAGGAATTCAAAACCTCAAAAGATGACCGTTAAAGCCCAGCAAATTTACAATGACTTTGTGGCTGTAGAAGCTTCAAAAGAGGTACGCTGTTACCTTAGAAACACATCGATCCCAAATTGGATGTTTATATTCACTTAACGCCCTCGTTCATCTCCTTGACGATTGGACAGGTGAATCTGGATGCAGAAACGAGGCTAATAACATGGACAAATGTCCAATCGAGTAACCCTGATCAACACGCGTTTGACCTAGCCCAGAAGCGAATCAAATACATGATGGAACGTGATTCTTATCTACGTTTTTTGCAATCCAAACTGTTTCTAGAGCTTGCTCATCCGGATCGATATTCCGCTTCGGCTAGTGATGATTCCGACCAGCCAACCTCCCCAGAATGAGGACCAGAAATCTAATGTGGATATGGAAAACGAATGGGTGTAGTTTACGCCATGTTTGTGGTGAATCTCATGTGTTTATAACAAACAAGTCTATTTTGATTTGACCTTTCATTGAAGTCTAATACTCTACAGTTTATTCTTTGTTATAACTAGTCCGATAAAGCGTCATGTTTCCTATGATCTTTGATGCAATTATATCGTTGTGTATATAAGCACGGTATTCCGTGGTTGTTCCTTGTACTCAAATGTGATGAATCCTTTTCGACTTAATACATATATACATATTATATGTTTGTGTTATATCAAACAAAGCTATCACGTTTATAGGAAGTATATTAGCGGAGTTTGTTTTGGGAATGCACCCGTTTTAATGGGTTCTGAAATTTCATACGGGGATCATATTTAAGTCCCATTTAAGAGAAACACTTTGATCCGACATAAATCCCCCGACGTTCAAATCACTTGAGCAACGTACGTGCTGTGCGATAAGTTACCATTATTTCCAATTCAAAGTAGGACATAAAAAGCATTAACGTCGTTTGTACCGCTCGGGACTCACGATGTCGACATGCCAGGTTCCAAGTTTATCCATTGGAACGTGACATGGGGTTGTCTCGCTCTGTTCTTTGTTTGCCGATCTGCTTGAGATGCAAAGGCTCTCTTATTGTTTCCTCAACTAAAAATTAAATATCCTCATAGACACGTTCGAAAGCCAATGATCTATCGACTTCTTTATTCAAAATTGCGACGTAATATAGACGATGCGCCATAGTGTTATCGATTTATCTTAATGCCTTCGAATATGCTGGCAAATGTCGGCTGAGTCCACACGAGTCGTGGAGCACGATTTGAATTAACACGGGTTGCGTGTGACAACCAGAAAACAACGTCACCAAGACAACATGAATTGTTACAATAAAAAGCTATTATAGCTATTATAGCTATGGGTTCCATGTACTCTTCCACCAAAAAAAAATGGAAACAGCATCCACAAGTGCCGGTGAAAGTGGTACTGTGGGATTGTTTAGTTCCTGGTGACCCGAGGGCTCTAGGTGCTTGGTGAGCGCTGAAATATTTTAAGATTATTGTTGCTTGTAACCTTATGGTGCTTATTTCTTTCTGTTGGAGGACAACAGTCTCTTTATTTTTCCTATTTAAAAAAAAATGGGTAGGTTGAAAAGGACGTGCACACCAGGGTGGAGTGAGATGGGTACATCCAAGTTCATTTTCAGGGTTTTCCCCGTGTTATTTTACGACGTTATCATCGATTTTCATAGAAATGTCGTAACAAGCCGATCATTAAACATTCTTTATGGATGGTCTCTTGCCTGGACTTGTGGTGGCGTAGACGGCTTCCTTCCAATTACTTCCGTGCAAAGTGGGCGAGTACTTGCGTGATAAAGTGAGAGCCAATAACCATAAACGATCAAACCGTACATGTATTGGAAACCATAAAGCCGCCGCTTCTGGCATCCCATTGAGTTAATCTTCTTTTATTGCCCAGACCAACAAGGTATCAGCAGATGCAACGTGGAAAAGCTGGAAATTAACCAAGTTTGCACATTAATGGCAAACAGCATACATTATATTGACGATTTAAAAAAAAAAGGCGGCAGTAAACATTTGCATTGACAATAAAAACAATTGCTTGTTTGGAATTCATGGCCACGGATACTTGTACGCAACGAACTCTGGCTGAAACAGTCGATTATTTGTTCTGTTGAGGGTTCAAGGGCAACACTCGAACACGTCGTAGAATAATTAGATGCTATTTTTGGCAACCATCACTGACACAAAGTATTGTAGATGGTATCAATCTCTCACGTTATGACGCAGGATCCGGAGTATACAATGCCAACGTACGTTCCGGAAGCACCCAACGTCTTCTTTGACTCCTCAGTCGGATTTCTGAGTTGCCGCCAGTCCACAGACGTTTCAGCGGTCACTCACGGCTCGATTTTTTAAGCAAAATCTATGTTTTCTTACACTTAAAACAAAAGCCTTTATCGCTAATACAGCCGTGTTTACCTTAGCCTCAAACTTTAGGCCAATTATTTGTTCAAGTTATTTCATTGAGTTTCAATAGTGCATGTTTGGTTTCAAAAAATTATGCCGCTAACATCGAGTACGTTTGTAACATGGTTTATTTTAACTTGAGGATCGTCTGGTATTTTTGTTCTTGCTTCTATTTTTCCCCCGTTGAACGCGCTTCATTAAACCTGTTACAGTTAGTCAAAGATGCCATAGGTACGAAACGTACTGCGAAAAATATCAAACGCTTCCGTTGCGCTTGATGTTGCACAACGCCATAGAAACCACAGATTCCTGCTGTGGAGGGGAATTTTGAAGAGTTTAGTGCGATTGCATTAATGCGGGAATTTTATAAAATAAAGACAACCCATTCTTATCGATGCGTTAGCGTTACAGACCAACATAAGATGCCAACGAACTTCTACTGCGTACTGAGAAGTTTCGCAGAAGTCCATCGATAGAGACAACAAGAATGTGGTGTTAACAACGCAAAGTCAGGTTTAACGTACGTCACACAACCAAAGGCAACGCCCTGTGCGATTCTGGAGATCCGGTTTGCGAGAAAAACAAAAATGTCCATGAGCTCTAAAATTTAAGAAAATTGCCCAGTAAAAAAGGCTAAAAATTATGTTCTACAGTTATCCTTGAATCCACTGCTTTCTTTTTCTGAAGGAATTACCAAAATTTCGTTTGAGTAAAAAAACTTAAAAAAAAAAAATAAGCCCGATAAAACAAGCCCGACAAAATAAACCCGACTTTTTATTTATTTATTTTTTTCTTTGCATATTAATATAAAAATATATTATTTAAATTCAGAATTGAACGAGAATGACGAAAATCAAGTTGACTTTTCTTGGGGACTTATAGTTTGTGAGTTATTCGAATTCAAAGTGGCTGCGTTGGTCAAGTTAAGTCCAAGGGCCAAGTAAGGTTTCCCCTTATTTGGATTCTAATGCTGATTCGCTATCACATTATTCCCGTTAACTTGGACAGGGCATCCTAGAAATATGCTGTATAATGAATAGTTATGGGTTTGCATAAACATTGTCGTTGTAATGGCAAACATAAACAATCCTCTGTGGTTGTTATCGTCCAAAAATTCATGTACAGAAAGCGGCCTAGAAAAGAAAAAGTTCATGGAAGCTGATTTATTTGGGCTGCTGCAGCCGTAGAGAACAATTGTGCATGTGGCACTGCTGGACTCCTTGCCCTTGTCCGTTCACTTACGAGTCCGCAAAAACCAGCCAACGGACAATAGAGAGTTCTTTATCCTGTTCGGTGACACTCAAGGACAAGAAACCAACTGAGACACAACAATAAATGTAGAACACATTTCTTAAAAAACAACAACACGGGAATGCAAACAACCGGATGAAAACGAATTATTCCGACAAAAGACGAAATACATGCCCTAATTAGCCGTCCATCTAGTAATAGTTGTCCTTGAAGGTTTTCTCTTTTTTAGTCGGCCACAACCGTGTTTGATAGCAAACTCAACATAACGAACTTCAGTCTAAACGGATTTTACTCCGGACTGTAATGGAGAGACTCTTGACATACTGCCTTGCAATCCAGCATCATTCCGAAATGAAAGATTCAAAATTGTTTTGTGTGCCGAAAGCACAAAAGAGAGTTCTCCGATGTAAAGGAGAACGTAATCTTTTACCGATGCAGGAAATCAAATGAAGTAGAGCAAACAGAGAAAGTTGAAATGACGATTATACTTATTCTCGACAAAGAGTTTCGTCCCACTGCGCGATTCCAGCCATGAATAGGGTATATTAGACAATATGTCGCCATTCAAAAGGATGTAGACATCGATCTGGCCAATCTTTGTCACTAAACTTGGCGGAGCACAATAACGAACAATGACCGGATCAGCACAAAAAAGGGTATGCGAACACGAGACGCAAGTTCACGTGTCGTTAGAGATTTGCTTTACTACCTTTTCATCTCAACTATCTTCCTACCTCCCGCTCCCGATGGTGGACGCCATCATCACTAAGCAACGGCTTGCAAGAGAACGTTTCCGCTTTTTAGATGATTGAATTGCCCTGTGTGACAATTGCATTCAGCGATGTAAGATAATCAGATGTTATCTTACGTTTTATAACGTATTTTTGTAGCGTTCTGTACAACAAGGATATCTCAAATTCTTAATCAAATTCGAGAGGCTTCCCTCTGCAGCCGGAAGCATCCGATTCCAATAGTTACCTGTATATTCTCGCAAACGTATTGTTTCTCGGTTTGTTGGGATGCTTGGCAGACGTGACTTTGAAAACCTGAACCTTACCCACCGCTACGTGACATGAGATCTTATCAATAATCTTATTGAGCTGATGGGACACGAGTTGCCTGAACACGGGTGTTACTCTTTCCTAGATTGATCCACATGTCAATAGCAGACTTTTGACGCTGCCGACACATCGTCTCTACGTTCCTGTTTACTGCGTTCTAACTGACTGGAGCACGTGCCTTAATCCATCACGAATTCACTGTCCGCGTTCTCTACGTGAAAACGTTCGTGAATAAGACAGGAAAATGCGTTGAATTTGATCATCTTTCTCGTGGGAAGGGAATTATACTTAACCGACTAGATAATGGTCGTCTTAGGCCGTCCTTTTTGAATAAATGAAATGGGTTCAATCAAAACGTAACCGGGTCTTACGGGGATGAATGGAATTATTAGACTTCAACTTGACCCTATTTGTGCCACTGGCAACATTCCCATTGACAATTCCTCTTAAGAAGGAAAAAATTCTATAGAAATCATCAGACAGACCACAATGTGTTCTCATTGTCTCTTTCACTGGCAGTCTGTTTATTCTGGTTGACATACTTTTCCCAGTGAAATACACGCATAGCATAGACAGACGGTGAACCAGTTGAGCGGGATTTTCTGAAAGTTGCGCGCGCACACGACGAACGAAGCGCATTAAAAAAACATGATAGTCCCGATGGCGTGTTTGAGTACCGTGTTCTTTTTTCCCCGCCCATTTTCTCTAACTCTACCAGTTCTCTATTTAAGTGCAAACGGATGCCTTCAGCGCTTAGACACTCTTCAATCTTGGCCAAGCGCAGCAGCAAAAACGGCTCTCTCTCTCCCTCTCTCATTTCTTTTTCGAGTCCACATCATTTTGAGATTTCCAAACCGGGGGACATACCTCAGTGAAAACGGGCAGCTTCTTTTTTGAACGGTAAGTTTTTCTTTCACTCCGAGCAGGGAATGTTTCTCCCTTTCTATTTAGAAAACAGTACCTCAAGTTCTTGTTTTGCTTTGCAGATTAGAAATGCGGATCCACCTTGGATTTTTACGTCGGAGGAGTACGGAAGCTTCGTTATCAACTCGACCCAAACCGGAAGAGGCCAAAAAATGGACAGAATCTTTCGACAACCTTATGGCATCTAAATGTAAGTTGTTCTCCTATTTGTGTTTCACGTTATGATTAATTTGATTGATTAATCAAACATGTTTTGCGGGGTTGTTTTTCTAGATGGGTCGTCTCTTTATCGAGCCTTTCTAATTCGTGAATTCAGTAATGAGAACCTTGAATTTTGGCTGGCCGTGGAAGAGTACAAACATTTGAAACCGCAAAAAATGGCAACTAAAGCCCAGCAAATTTACAACGACTTTGTGGCCGTCCAAGCCTCCAAAGAGGTAAGGCTTTCATCACTCATCACGATAGCTGATCTTTTGTATACATAACTAGCCTTTTTCGTTTGGTGATTGGCAGATCAATCTGGATGCTGAAACGAGGCTCATGACACTGGCAAATGTCCAGTCTAACAATCCGGACGTACACGCGTTCGATCGTGCCCAGAGAAGGATTCAACACATGATGGAACGTGATTCTTACTTGCGTTTCCTTCAGTCTACGCTCTATCTTGAACTCATTCACACGGAACATTGTCCATCATCGGCCGGCTACGTTTCCGACAATTAAATCATAGGGCCTAGATAGAACACGACAACCAAACAACTCAATCTTGAACGGATTTTTTGCAGCTACTCACCTATAGGCTCACTGTGATATTATTCCTCATGTTTTGGTTCTCCTCTTTCTCAAATGTGTAATGCCAGTTTAAACATTTTTTAAATAGTCTAAAATTTTTAAAGGAACACGAATTTATTTCAGAGGCGAGTTTCGGTGTCAAAGTTTGAATTCTGCAGTCCGTCAACTAGTCTCGTTTGTGTGTCTCAAATATTGTTATTTTGTCTTGCCAGGAATTTTGAGTTGACGTTTCATGACTATCGAACAACTCGAAATGGTTTGCAAGTGCTGTATGTTTCTTTTATGTTCTAGTCCACATATGTATTTGTTTTTTTTTCTTATGTAACCAATGTATCGAAATGGGAAAAATTCACGGTCGGCGGGTCCCGACCCAAGGGATCTCGATGTAATTTATTTTTACAATTACATGTCTACTCAATGCTTTAAAATAAATCAACAAACACTAATGTCTGCATTTTTATCAGTCAACAGGCAAAAAACGAAAGGGTTCAGTAGTCAGCGAAATGGTTAACAAGCAATGGAAAGCGTGTATAAATAGCGCAATCATCATCTCACCTGCTGTGTCCCCCAAGAGGAAACGAAAGTTGCAATCAGAAATGTATAACAAAATGTTTTTGGAGGGGGATTGATAGCTCCTGAAAGTCTAATCGTCTATAAGACGAGTGCCATATTTATACCCGAAAGCCATTCGCTATGCTTTCACCTTTGTTAACGCTCCATTGTTTGGATTTATAATGGATCTAATGCATTACAGACTTGTGATCTAACATTAGCTACAATATATTTCCTTTTTGCCTCATTTGGTCCGCAGCTCGACAGAAATAGAACATGAAGAAAGAAGAGAGTTGCGTGAGATCCATTAAGGAGAATAAAGACAGACAGAAAAAGAAGGACAAACAGCGTATCGTTATCTCAGATGAGTTAAAAATGGCTGCGATGAAAACGGATGCGCCCAGAGCATTAAAGTCCACTAGGGTTTGACGTCATTTGTAGACAAGGTCGTTAATCTTGGCATTTCATATTTTTTGAGAATAATTTGATCGCGATGAGGGAGCGTTTTTCTAGTTCATTTACCGCTTGTACCCGATGGCAAGTAAACGTTGATGGCACACTCTGCTGCCCTTTATTCCATACGGATGGTCTGCGTTTACTGGTATATGCAGAGGGTTCATAGGGGTTGATTTGTACTAGGAGACCCAGAGAATGATTTGCTGTTGTTGGGGATAAACAAGTTGCGTTGGGTATGGCCCCTCATGAACCCATGAGTTCAGTCTGGTACTTTAATGCTAAAAGAGCAAGTAATAAGGAAAAGAACAGTGCGTTCGTAGGGAACTTATGCTTACATCTAATGACACTTTAGTTTACTTTTTGCTGAAACATTTGTTTTTGCTAAAGTGTGTCTTTGGTTTGCGTGACCATCGCGACACGTTTTCACGTTATAAATAAACTTGTGCGCTTTATCGCGTCATTCTTATTATCGGAGCGTGACGTTGGCTCATGTTGCTTCGATTTCTTCCGCTCTCTTTTTCTGTAATGCAATGATTCGATCTATGTAGAGATCAAACAGGTCTTCCTTTTTAAAGGCCAGCGAACTACATCGACCTCTTTCCCAATGGCGACGCATTAACTTAGATTGGCTGACGACATTGAAACTGAATCGTTGAAAGCGTGAGAGAAGCTCTTCGTTTATGGTCTTTGACCAGTGCGATGACGCCACGTTCTATACGGCCAAGCTGAACTTTTGCTTTTTATCTTGACTTCCTATCTCAACATTCCAGCAGCCGTTTGTAGTAGCTAGCTGGAACAACACGTTCTTTTAGTCTACTCTGCAGAGATGAGAGTGTAGTAGCGTACGTGACTTCTGATCGCATCTCGTGACGCAAAACGGTTACACAGAAACGAAGTTTTATACCTGCTTTATCGAACTTGGCCATGACGTTGAATATGTCAAACTGGGTTCAATCTCCTACGTGTTTTATATGAAATCCATTTTGATAAATGGGAGAGCTTGTCCTGCTTTAAAAATGATGGAATTTTGAATTTTAGTAGACGTCGTTTGTTATCCAGCTTTCAGACTTAAAATTTTTTTTTTGTTCAATGAGATCAAAGCCAACGTCATCCTCGTAAAAGTGTTCCAGGACATTAACTATTTACGCCTACAGTACAACACGGTACCGATTTTTTTAGCGGATGTATTGGGTCGCCTAGCGACTTCGATTAGCTGCTTGTGTGACCCTCGTACAGTGTTCATTCGCAGTCTATTCAAGTGTTTTATGTTCCACGATACTGAGTTTTCTCGTACAACTGTCCAGCAACCATTTCTACCAACGTCACATGGCTGTTACAAGTGTCGTCAAAGACCCCAATATAGAACGGGCGTTCACCTTCTATAAATGGATTTCTGGCAGGCCTTTTTAAAAGCATGTTCCTGATTCATTTCTTAACTAATAGACCCATGTAGTTCTATTTGAATCCCACAAATTGTTAATTCAATTTCTACTTTGCAGAGTAGACAAGACAATACTGTCAAATACTGTCAACCGCCACCGTAAGTAAAGTGTGTAGACTTAAGTAGGTCACCATACGCTTCTATACATGTCCTGATCGTGTTCTATTTTTTGATGAATGGTTATGTATGCACATCCGGGTCATCTTCCGACCGGTCGTAAGAGTGTCGGCCTATGCATGACTAGGTCAACCGGTTGACGAAGTGAATCCTCATTCAACGTTTGCGAGCAAGTTGCCCAAGTTTTGTGTGTTGGCTAAACATTCCGGTTGGTTTACTTTTCATTTTCGTTTTTGCGGTGAAATACACAAATACCCATGCGTCCAAATCTAACCAGAGGATTTCCGAAACGATAAGATGCGCGCGCAAAGAGAAAAATCCCTGTTTTCTTTGAGTTCGAAATTCCCACATCCACCACCGCCGTCTGTAACTATAGACCTTTTATTAACGGTCTGATCTGCGTCTAATCTTCAGACTTCAGTACATTTGTTCACGCCGTCCGTCTCGTCCGTTATTTCCCTAATTTGCATCTGCGTTCAAAGAGAGGAGTATCCCGTTCCACACTGTGTATTTGCTTGGTTGATTTAGCTTGAAATTAGAATATGATTTTCACCAAACAAGGACATTATCAAGCCTTCCTTGATGACAATAAAAGCGTCAAACACTTACTCATCGGGTCCTTAACTGGTCTGCTGTTTCGTGAAACCTACGACGTCCAACGTGAGCTAATCAACAACTTGAACGACGAAAGGAAAAGCTTCTTTTTGCAACATATTGAACGGTTAGTTTCAATTTTCAAATGTTTGTATGTCTGGTTGTTCATTGGTTGTATGATTAAAAATGCTATCATTAACGCATTATTTGTAGATCAAAAATGCGACTTCAAAACTTGAAATCCGGATCCATGCGATTGACGAGTGCGGAGGCAATTATACCTCAACCGGAGGAAGCGCAAAAATGGTCCGAATCCTTTACCGTCCTCGTAGCATCTAAATGTTAGTCAACTTTATCCTATTGCAATGTTGAAATTCACTAATACAAAATGATAGAGACATTGGTGGTATATACAAGTAAAGACGTCATTTGCGGATTAGTGTTTCTATTTCGTTTTGTGCTTGTGTCTAGATGGATCGGCCCTTTATCACGCTTTTCTCCTACGAGAATTCGGCAATGAGAACTTGGAATTTTGGCGAGCGGTCGAGGAGTACAAGCATTTGAAACCACAGGAAATGGAAGTTAAAGCGTCAGAGATTTACAATGAATTTGTGGCTGATAAAGCCCCTAAACAAGTGAGTTGCCGAGGACCGCCTTTTTTCTTTTTGCCGTTTCTATGCACAATTTTCCCTCTTCGCTTAGATGTTGTCTGAATGTTTCCCTTCTACTTTTCTATTGTTTTATAGGTCAACTTGGATGCCGAGACGAGACTGACTACATTGAACAACGTCCAATCGAAAATTATTGACCAGCACACTTTTGATCGCGGTCAAAGGAGAGCACAACACATGATGGAACGTGATTCTTATCTGCGTTTTCTCCAGTCGAGGTTATTCCTAGAACTCGCATATCCAGAACGATTTTAGCCGAACGACGTCCGCTTCCGCCTCTCCGTTGATCTCTCTATTTTTTATCGGTCATTTGATACCCACTCTATTTGTTTTCCTGAAAAGCATAAGTCCCCATCTAGTTCTGAATTTCATGAGCGAAAAGAGCCACCAACAACTTTAAATGTAGTTAATTTTCAAAGAAACAAGCTTCGTCGTCTTCGTTTCAGTTTGATGGTCTGTGGTTGTGCATTTCAACAAGATTTAGAGGAAAGATAACCGATGAAAAGGCCCAAATATAAATTGAAATGTGTTGCATGTTCAATACACATGCTAGTTCTAATATCGACGAGGCATATAGTTAAATAATACAAAAAAGGTAAGAAAGAATTTGGCGATGCGAAATGAAACCGACGTCTACAGATGGACATGTTCGTTAATGAGGACACTAGTCCCATGATCCGTGATATCGATCGGTTTTCGTGATCGTGATATAACTGTTTAGTGTTTACGTGTTGTCGTCCGTATGCTAATGACGTGTTGGATGACAGAATGTCGTGCTCCTACCAATCACACATCTTAATATAAAACTAGGTCAAGGGTAGTTCGTTGATTGATGTTTTTCTCCCTAAATCAATTCAAAACAGACGTCTGAATGGTTGGAACGAGGTGTGGGTAATAGAATAGGAAATTAGATGGGAAAAAAAGGGTTTGCCCCCCGGAACTAAGGATTGGCTAGCACAAATTAGGCTTCTTCGCCAGTTGCAAATTAAAAAACCCAGCAATCTAAAATTAACTGTTTTGTGGCGTGGCGTGACGTGCAAAATTAAGATAACTAGCCTACACGAATGAAATGTGATTGAAAATGAATTGTGAATGAATCCAGGAAAATAGCAAAAAAAAAAAAAAAAATATTGTTTAGTTTTTATAATCTACTCTTTCATTTCGGTTCCATCTTTAGTTCATTGATGCCCATTTCATTACAAGTTTTATAGTGCTCGGCATATCTTTTTTATTCTATTCACTATGTTTGTTTTGGAGCTGTAAAGCTTCTTTCAGTGAAAAAGGACGACCAGCTTCGCTCATCAGAAGCATTTTACTGCAGTCTATGTTTAAGCGCCTTCCCATGCAAATAAAAAAAGTTTACGTACTAAAGAAAAGAAGCGGTAGAGGTACTATAACTCCTTTTCTTTAAGCCAGCAAACAACGCGGAATGCATAAGGTCACTCTAGGCAGGTGAGGGTTGATTGAATAAATAAATTAACGAATTAAACAGCGGTAGTTACGTACGACCCTGCAGTGTGTCTGAAATGTAATCTCACGTCGCGTCTGTAGTATGACGAAAGGGCTTTAAAAATGTTACCTGAAGCAGTGGCAGTAGGGTTCGCATACCAATTCGGCTGATACCACGTACACAAATACGTCAAGTTACAAATACAAGCATAAGACATTGGCAAATGGGAAACCAATTTAAAATTTTTCAAAGCCACTAAACTCACCAAAGACATAAACTTTAAATATAAATAGCATACATATAACGTTAAAAATCTATAGCTTCTGTGTTTTCGCAATTTTTCGGGCTGCAAAATTACTCAATCAAGATAGCTACCGATTTGTTTAGATGGCATTAGACAGTATGTGATGGATTGCATGAGCAAAAACAAAGGGATTTGAAGGTCGCATATATGATTGTATTGGGAATGTTAAGCAGTTTTCTCTGCCACCAGTCAGAGAAAGATGGCATTTTCTTGTGGATTGTGAAGCAAATGAAATTTTATTAAAATTTCGGCAAAAATCGACCGCCTCTCCAATAGTAGCTTAGCTAGCAATCTGGCAGCAGCGCTCACGTATCATTCGTCTGGTGTGCGTTGGTGGATTTTCAATCAACATTTACGTTTTACCAAAAATTTACAATCGGAAAATAAAGGATTGAAATGGCTTTAGAACGAGCAAGCAGTCTATGGATTGGTGGGGTAAGTCAAAAATGATTAATACAATAACAATGTAGAACAAAAGAAAATATTGTATACGTTGACTTTTCCCCGGCTAGTGGAATCAGTCTCGTGTCCATACGAATCTTCTTAACCCTGTTGTCTTTCACAGTTGGAACCATACATGACGGAGGATTTCCTCATGAGGTCTTTCGAATTGATGGGAGAGAAACCAGAAGCCATCAAAGTCATGAGAAATAAACACACTGGCCTTCCTGCCGGATTTGGGTTCTGCCAGTTTCGAGATGAGAAACAAGCAATGGAAGTTCTACACAAATTGAATGGAAAAATCATCCCATACAGTCAACCGGTAATCTAATTTCTTTAAGTTGCCATCCTTTTATTCGGCAATCTATAACATTTTATTTAATATTTAGCCTAGCCGTTTCAAGTTGAATCACAGCACAAACACAAAAGGCTCCACAGCTGATCATGCACTATGGGTTGGAGATTTAAGTGCTGATGTAGATGATTATGGTCTCTACAAGTGCTTTTCTGCCAAATATAATTCTGTTCAGTTAGCCAAAGGTACAAAACATTCTAATAACAACTACACATATTAAATAATTCTTGGTATCATTTTTAGTTGTCAGAGGAAGTAATGGAGAGAGTCGCGGATATGCTTTTGTTAATTTTTCCAATGAATCTGATTATAAAGATGCTCTAACGCATATGCAAGGACACAGGGGACTCGGTAGTAACCCACTTCGAGTCTCTTTGGCTATTCCTCGTAACTACAACATGATTCCTGGTATAAATAAAGACATTGCAATACTTATCAAAATGCATTAAATATATGTCATTTGAACATGCAGGTTCCTCTTCTAGTACGTCTGCAACATCAACCTTAAGTGCATCAATTGCTTCGTCAATCGTTCAAGCCGCAGCCAGTGGCCAACCAGTACAACCTCAAGCTGCTGCTGCTGCAGCAGCAGGTTTCGGACAGTACGTCGACCCATCTTACTGGCAACAGTATGGCGGTTGGCAGGGATATCAAGGATATCAGGGTGGATACGGCTACGATGGTCAGCAAGCCTATGCTGGCTACGGAGGTGGACAAATGCCTGCTCAGCCGGAAGAGGACGAGTTTGAGCTTATTGAACACAACACACCCGTCGATATTGAGAAACTCAACAGAGAACTGTTTGAGCGCAATCAGGACCTGTGGGATACTTTGGATGAAGCCCGCTGGACCCCATTCAATCCTGAGAAGGCCGTCCCACCAGTCAAAGCGGAAGAGAACGGAAACAGTACCCCTACTGTAGCTGCGGCCTAATCCGTACGCCAAGAAAAGGATTCATTTCTGCCTGTCATAACTTCTTTTGTTTTTTTCTTTTCATTTTTAATAATGAATACATTGATTTCGAATAATTTTATTTCATTTGGGAGCTTTCCGACTCGTATCATTATACGTATATTACATCACAAACATGCAAGAGAATCTTAATAAAAAACATGTTTACCACATAAATCGAACTGGCAATTCTGGTAATCTGGGATTTCAACATGCCGCTAGATGTCTCAACCGTAGCTTAAGCAGTCGAAAACAATTGACGGCGTCATAAGTTTTGCTCCTAGCACAACCGGTCAAAAGCTTAATGTTTTCGTTAGTTTCAGGAGTAAACTTGTAGATAGATAAGAGCCAACAATTTTCTGCAATTACGAAATTCTTGGTCGGACCTAAGATTACTCTCCAACACAATATGTCTTCCGGAGGCAGAGTACCAAATAATACAACAAAGTTGTCCCTGCATGAAAGGTAAATTCAGTTTAGCTTCTGAGGTACCAGTTTTGTTCTCCTTAATACAAAAGAAGCATCTGTAATTCAAGAAATTGTATTTTTATGAAAGAATATTTTTATGAAAACTACAGCTGTTAGATGTGTTTAGCATTTCATTTTTTGATATTTCAACGATGTTACCTTTTACAGATTCTCAAGATTACGGAGCTCAGCAGGGGGCCAAAAATTAACTGGTAAGTTACAAGGAGCTAGAAACCTTTCAACCCATCTCCAAAAGGCAGCGAGCAGAAATAACAGAATAACTCAACAAATGGCAAGGAGAAATGCTTCAGTCAGTGCTGCTTTAAAACTAAAAAAGGTATTGGATTTTTTGCATGTAATCAACAATAGTTTCAGTAAGGTTTCTACTATTCTACAGAAAAGCATTAAGCAGCGCCTTGGTGCCACAGTAAATACGAATAACCGATTTCGTGGAACTGCCACACAAACTCAAAGAAAACTTACTATTAACCGTGGAGCAGTTCGTGGTATTCAACGAGGAAATCAGCGAGGTATTCGGACACAAATACAAACGGTCACTCCGTCAAGGATCGCTCGAGGTCGACGTGGAACCAAGCCTATTATGAGCCAAACGATAGTACGAGGGGGTGGTGGTCAAATGAGAAGAGGCACTCGTGGAAAAATCATTACTCCATCCAAAAAGTCGGCTGCTGTTGTCAACACACCAAACCGCTCAGCCCAGAAATCCCCTCGTACTCGAGGTGGCCCAAGAGGAGCAAGACGAGGTGGTCGAGCACAATCAACTGCTGTGGTTGCTGCACAGGGAGGGAATCAAATTCAGCGTAGTCGAGGACGAGGAAGAGGACAACGTCGTGGCAACGGCCAGCAGAACCGTCGAGGAGGGAACGACAACTTGCAAAAATCACCTCGTGGTCAGTCGTCCGGACGTGGCAGGGGCCGTGGTAGAGGAGGAGCTACCAAAGTCAGCAAAGAAGACCTGGACAAACAGCTGGATCAGTACATGTCGAAGACCCGAGGAGCTTTGGATCAGGATCTTGAGAATTACATGTCGCTCAGTGGAGACGTTGAAATGAATTGAAATGGTCATGCCATCAGTCGTTACCTCACCTGTGCTCCGCAACTAAACAAGAAGAAGCTTTCTTACTGTCCCCCTTTTTCTAAGTCTTAAATGACTCTTTAACATTTTTAGTCCTGAAAAGTTAAAATGAATTTAATTCAAATTCTTTTTTTTTTTTGAGAAAATGGTTGAACGAATGTGAAGCATATGAACCAAAAAAATTTGTTTTTCTGACAATTTCTGTCATCTGGCAATCGTCTTAATGGTTCTTGCTTCGCAATTTTGAGTTTTCTTTCCTCTGTGTTTCGTCTCCCCCTCGTGTTGCAGCGCACCTTGACACGCGTATGTTTTTTAAAATTCATTTTTCATCTAGGAGTGGTTTTGTATGTGAAACGGTGTGCCTGTGAAATGAGAAGAAGAAAAACTCAACAAAATATACAAAAAAAAAATTAACCAACAAGGAAGATGTGTAATTATCAGAAAGTCAGGCCTGCCTTTGACTCGAAAAAACGACGAAACGAAAAATAACAGTAATTGGAGAAGACTGAAACTTGATCCTCTGCGTTCTTAGTCCCCTCAGCACAAAGAAGAATGCCACCGTCTAATAAGAGCCCTAGAATTCCGTTTGAAGAGTATTTAGTTTTCCAAGATTGTTGATTTAACGCGACCTACCAACTTATTTTCCGTGGATACTAGACGGTATGTTGCAACGTGAATCTCACTCGTTCTTGGTACCCTACACAATTAAAAAGTTTCTCGTTTCTCGCTAGGGTCTCATGCAAAAGTAATTCATTGCGCCTGTACCAATCTGAAGTTCCGTGTTCAGCCCGTCAGTACAAATGACGAACAACGAACGAGCTATTTCTATTGGGAACTACAACACCACGGAAGATTTTTGCTCAGAACGACATCAACCACCAGGTGATACTGGAGTCCCAAGCTTCTTTGACTACGATGTTACTTCAGTCCGCCCAATCAGCAGCCAATCTGGATAGGTAAAAGGAAAACTGAGATGAGATTTCGTCTTTGTAGTATCAACGGACGATTCCATTGCGATGTGAGGAAGGGATTCACGACCGACAAAAATATCGGAAAGTCCTCCGGCAGATGCAAAGGAATAAAAGTACAAAATGAAGCCATAAGCGGGCCATACGTGTTTGTTTACTCACACGTAAACATGAACGATAAACATCTCAATTTCATACCTATAAAGGTGTGAACAGTTGCTTTCCGGCACCTGGAAAAGGAGTGGTATTAAAAGAAATTGGACCCGTTTACGCACGCATAACTCCATCTACAGATAGGTTTTTCCTTTGGATTTCCATCTGGCACGCAGACCAAGTTGTTGGTAGCTATTTTTAGCAAAATGCGTTCTTTGTTAGTTTACACTTGTTGAATGTGAGTGACGGTATATTTTTCAAATTGCTTTTGACCTTAAACAGCCAGGCTTCAAACGCCCACCTTTGCCCTAAATCACGTTTCGTTTTCTTCTGTATCACATCTCTCGATTTAGGCTTTCTCTTCTTAATTCGTACGGAAGGAACCTCTGGCTTTCACTCATCGGCCGACCGTTTCCCATTTATCAAAAGTAATTTTTGTTGATAATCATGTCGTGATCCGAAGTAAGACACTTTTCTTGGATTGATGCCACACTAAGTAAGTTTGCCCTACTTGTTCACTTTTACTATCAAAGATTATCTGCGTGATTTTATCGAGCGTTTTCTCTTGAAATCTTTCTCCTCCAAGTAGAGAAATCAACATCATCCTCTGGGTAGAAATTTTCGTCTATGCTACAAATCCATTTCTTTATACAACTGGAGGCTGACGGATGACTTAAATCCGTTGCCCTAATTTGGTTTTTCCTTAATTCTTCGAGATGCTTCTACGATGGCCAATGATCGTCGTCGTTAGCACCGCCAGGTAAATACCTTCTAGACGTTTTGATGCACCCAAAAAAATTAGAGAACGATGGAAAGAACTTGTTTTCGTCTGAAGCATCACCAACTATATAAGACAGGTGCTCCGCTCATCGTTCCGTCAGATTCAGTTTGCAAATCATCGCACAGTGTGTCCAATTAGGCCTGCCATTTTCATCATGGGTATCCTCAACGTAAGTCACAGCAAAACCATTTCAGATTTTGTGGAATTAAATGTTGTTGAATGGTCATTCTGTTTTTAGTTGAAGAACAGCGTAGCTTGTCTGTTGTTGCTTCAACTGTCAATCAGCTACGCCAAGCCGATGGCTGGGCGGACGGTTGAGGTTAGTGGCAAAGGCTTTACGTCAAAAACGACCGTCAACGTACACGCACGCCTAACGCGTAATGCGACAAGTCTGAGACAAGACGTTCAACCTGAAATCAAAGCGGATCATGCATCGACTTCTCATGGATTTCCCATGCAAAAAAATGAGGATTTCATTGTCGGAAAACAGGAAGAGTCATCCGCAATTCAAAATCCGAACGAGCAGCCGGCTTTAACAGGAGATCCTGACATGCCAATTCCATTTTGGGATTCAACCAAAATCGAGAATCCCAAAGTGCAAGAGGAATCGCCGATTTCAGATGACGAAGTATCTCCACCAACTCCTCCACAACAAGACAATTCTTCTGACGACCGCATAAAGGAAGCCGAACGTTTGCAGAAGGTTGTTTCCGCGCTGCATCTCAATCGAGTGTGGAGCACATCTGCATCTCCTCCGATAGCTCGCCGTGCATTCAATGGAATACCGTCGGAACCTTTCGAAAGACAGCGAGCCCTCGGATTCCCACAACTCATTACCAACACGCTCGATAACTTCCATCACCAAGTTGATTGGTCTCGATTCTCGGCTTTCTTCTAAATGTTTAGCGAAAGCGTTTCATTTTTTTTGTCTTTACTGTGTGATTGAATAGCTTTGTTTTACGTTTTTATCCGTTATACTATAACTCGGCAGATGGCATTATGGTATCCAATGCCGCTTCCGTGAGGGTGTGGCCTTCCGTTCCTAGCTGAACTTGTGAGCTAATTTTTCGTCTTGTTTTGCCTTGATCTTGAAGCAAATTTAAGTTTCAATTCCCTAGCTATATACTAGCTGAATCCATGATCGGTTTAGCGCCGATAGTTGAATGGGAACTGCCAAATAAGTTGCTTTCAGAAACGCCTATGTACCACGAACGCAATTTGCTTTTATACGATTTCTTCCTATTTGAATGTTTCCCCGTTTTAGAAAAGAGGACTTGCTGGTGAGCCTGCGAAAAAGGAAAAATTTAAAGAAATATACAAATGACACAAACAAAAAAATTGGGTCGAGGCTATTTTTCAACTAAAGACAATAATTGCCAAACGCAAAGACGTGAGCAAAAAAAGAAATAGTCATCGTGACTTGCAACTGGTTGCGCTGTGTGGGAGGTAGAGACCTTAAACATCCCCCAAAAAGACGAACTGGTTCCCTTTTTCGGGCTTGCTGTATATGTGTACTCTTAACATAAACGAAAGAAATGGGCTGCAGACTTAAAAAAAAGAGAGCGCCAACATCGATTACCTTTTCCCTCGATGAGCCCGAGAAGTTATTTTTCCAAGTCGATTTGCTGTTGATTTACGTTGCTGTCAGTGACTTCATTTCCGTTTCACGCTGCTAGATGGCATCCGGTCTGGTCGTGATGTTGTCTGCGAAATGACTTTGCTTTATTTTCCTATATATTGTCCTTGTTCATGTTGTTGTTGTCGTCTCCGGCCGAAAGAATCCATACTGGATGTCGGCTTGTTGTTGTAAAGGGAGCTCAACAGTTTATCAACGTAATCAACATGATGAGGCAGGATACCAGGATTCAGAAGCACCGTCAATCACACGCCTGGCAACCTACAAAAACGTAGTAAAGTTAACAGATTGAAACGAATGAGAAACTTTTAAACAGGCAAAAAACAAACAGCTCTACTGAACTATTCAAAATGGCGAACGAGTTGATGAAAAGCAAGGCATTTTTTTTGTTTTGTTTTTGTTCTAAACTCCAGTCTTTGTTTGACAAAAGCTGTCTGCGAGGGCACAGTGTTCAGATGTCCAAGCAGAGTTCAGTCGGCACTGGAGTGGGTGTACAGCGGCAGACCGTATAAATATACAGCGAATGAATAAATTCTTAATTCACTCACTCGCTCTTCTCGTTGCTGATCGTCAATAAATGATTAAAGCTCTCAAAGGTGGAACTTTGCGTTTGCACACATACGGCCCACTTCCCCACACAATTTCCTCAAAAATGCCCCATTTTCTTTTTTTGTACTCTTTCCTGTTTATATGAAAAAGGCTTTCAGTCGCTCCATTTTCTCGCGAGTAGTTCAAACGATCTCCACTATAAATAGAAGCGTTGTTCCTATGCGAAATTCCCATCACGACCAAGAATCGACACCGAAGCATTTGTTTGCACAAACCCTCGTCTGGCCTGTTTCGCTCTGGTTTCGTGATTAAACGATGACGCTTTTCAAAATGGTTCAACTGACATTGTCGTGCTTATTACTCATTTCAACGGGGCCAATTTATTTATCAGCTTTGCATTTTGCATGTAGCAGGTCGTATTGTTCCTATTTGAATAGGAAGCCATGGACATTGCGGTTTGTGTAGGGATTTTTCAAAGCCGCGTCGCTTTGCATCAGGTGTAACGATGGAGCACAATAGAATCAGGACACGGTATCCAGTTAATACTCAAAAGGGACGACAGACGACATGAAAAGCAGGTCGACCAGGTTAATGAGATGGCTTCGAACAACCGGAAAGAGTTCGCCATGCATGAGAGTGGTTCAAAAACATTCGTCCGTGTTTCCACGTAAACTTCATCTCCCTTTAAAAGGAAAAAAAAGCAAAGATATATAAGCAAAAAGAAGAGTCTGTGCTTCTGCTAGCGGAATTCATCCGCATTAGCGATGGTGATTTTTTTAGAGGAGGGGGAGTTGTTGTTGATGTACGTTCAGTCTTTGTTCGAAACTTGTGATTCACGGGCCTATTCGGTTAGGAGTATATCCATACGTTGAAGAGCAGTTAGACGAACAATGGAAGCTTAAACGTGCTATTTTGGAATCTTGTTGGGTACATACGTTATTATCCTGAACTTCACTATATACCTGCAATCCGTAGCTTGTCGTCTTCTATGACCCCGTGGTGCCACTCATCAGATGGACGAGTGAAGTTGAAGGGTATACATAAGAATCGGGCAGCTGAAAAAGTGTGTGCGGCATACACACATATATATATATGCGTATCCTATTTACAATAATATGCAGATACAACTGCATATACACATGCCGACAGATGTACACGGCGCCCAGTTAAGATTATTGATTTCCGCTCGGAAGAGTCGCATCCCACCCAGTGTCTGACCGTTTCAAAGCGGAGAGGTTACAAGCGGGGCGTGAGCGAACGTATAACTCGTGACACAGTATTATTTTATCTAATGCAACGAGCAGGTTTCTCTCATTGTTAAACGAACAAGGAAAACAAGAGTTTTGCGCATATCTCTCAAGTAAAAAAAAAAAAAAAAAACGTGGAAAGTAATGAGCCAATAACAAATCCTCGGGGCAGCTGAGAACAAGGTTTTAGACGAGCTTGTTGCGTAGAGGACAATCTTCTCGAGTTTTTTTCTTCTTTCTATGTGCTGTTGTATACAAACAAATCATTCAAACGGATGCTTTTTCTTTAACGAGATGTAGGCTCTTAAGTTGCACACCAGAGGGGTTGATTTCCTCCGGCCGGGAAACCGACTGTCAGATAATCGAGAAAGGAAAAGTCATTTTCAAAGCGAAAATGTGTTGGTCCCTATATGACTCAGGTGCGTATGTAAATAAGTGAATCGAAATGTGTTGTTCGCTTCCTATCGATTCGAATGGCGCGTGGAATGTCCGTTCAACATCCAGGGCCTTTACCTCGTTCTGTAAACCGAGATGTGTGTGTCCCGGATGGAAAGACGGTTGGGGGGGAGGAGGAGCCATCGTTTTTCGTCTGACTGGATTCAAAACGACGCGGACATGCGCGCCACGGAAACCCCATTTGCTTTTTTTTTTTATATATAGCTCAGAAAAGAAAGGGAAAAAAGAAGGAAAAGAGGGAGCTTTCACGCTAACTCCTGGTGCGGATTCCATTCCGAGCCCTTCATAGACGCCCTGCCCTTCATGCAGGAGAGGCTCAGATACGTTCGTGTTCTATGGTTTCTCTGTGCGAAGAGGGCACTATAACCAAACGAAATCCCGACCGTTTTTCTTTTTTAACAGCTAAGCGGTGAGCTGGTTAGTTTTCTCAGGCCAGTTTTTTCGTTTGTTCTGAAACCGAATTAATCCATTCTAAGAAATCGAGTGCAAAAAAATAGGAGGACAAAAAGAGTAGTCCTTTAGCCAGTAAAAAGGGAACAACAACAAAGTGTTGGTTTATTTGTGTTTCATGCGTTGTTGAGTGCCCCAATGTTTGCGGACTCTGCTTTCATCGGATGGTTCAATTTAAACTGGCGGTCGTATAAGTGCACACACACAGCGGGGCGTAAGTGAGCCACAAAAGGGAGCACTACGTTTACTTTTCTTTGCCCGTTCTACTATACATGTATTCAAGTGTGGGTTTTCTCGCTACCACTATCGGACGCTATAATTCTTTTTATATCAACGACCGGAAGGACCTGTAAACACCTCGAGACGGCAACACAAAAAAGGAGTCATGGATGGGGTCGAACGACCGCTGACGTGCGATCAGCAGCGCTCGGTAAACATTTGTCCTTTCTTTTATACGACCGCGTTTATTCAACAGTCCATTCTGTTTTTTTGACGCCTCCTAATTTTCAATCTCCGGATTGTCCCTAACTTGCGCTAAATCGAAAAAACATTCTACCTTAGACGCTAGTTATCGAACAAACAATTCGCTGGGGCTGCGTGTAAAAAAAAAAAAAAAACGACCCTGTGCGTGTTGCAGTGTTTCTCTGTGTGTGTGCGTGCCTCTGTGCTTCGTGTATACGCGTGTGTACGTGTTTTAGGTACGTTAAAAAACGACAAGGAAAAATCTCCGGCTCGCAAGGCAAGTACCTCTTTTTACGGTATACGTGCTATACGTGTGTGCCGGTTCATATAAAAATACAAGCACGACCCGTTTGTCGTGTCAGAGAGGGCACTATATATTCGCGTGTGCTACACACGCACAGTTGCTAAACCAGATCAATGCGACAATGCTGAGCTTTTGACTTTTTAGAAGCTCAACCCGATCCGTCATTTTCACTAGGAAAAGAAAAACGAAAGAGAGTCCAAACACAGGACCTAAGTCCACCGAGAGCTGTTTCACTTGTGTGTCTATATGGGCCTTCGAAAAGAGAAAATCCATATGGGATATATCAACGGATGCCATGCATTTTTCAGGGCGGGGCGATACAGTAAAGAGAGACGCGAATTTTTTTTTTTGTTTGGCATTCTGTTGAAAGCCCTTCTCTCTTTCTCTCAGTATCGTCATATTGATAAAATGCACGCCAACGCCCATATGCACGCGCTAGCACAATCACACATGTACATAAACGAAGCTATCGAGACAACGGGGATGAAATAAACGGATGGAAAAAAAATAAATCCGTTTAAAAGTCTCATAACTAGCAGCCGGTGCAACGAGAACATCCATTCTTTGATACATAAAGCCTTTCGTTTTTTTCCCCGAATAAATCGTGAAACATTAAACGCAACTGCGCTATCGTCCATTTTTTAAAATATTTGCATGCAAAATTAAGCTGGACGGGGTGAAAAGGACAGCGTAAATAAAAGTTGAAATTGTTCTTACCTTAGTGGCTGGAAATGTTTTGCGGGGTGATGCAAGTCATTCGAGAGCTCTTGATGAACGACTGTGCCCATGCTGATGACAAGGAAAATCCCCCTCCTAAATGAAAAAGAAGATCTTTAAGTTCACAAAACAGATGACTGAAAAACAAAATTCGATTACTACATTTCATCGGTAAATGTGTTTTGCTTCATTGCAAACGTGTCAAATCAATAACACTCATTCAGGCCCGTAACACCACAATATGCAACGTCCTTTAAAATTTAAATATTCTCTTATACGAGTTTTGAACGTAAGTATGAAAAATTGGGAAAGTGACAGCAACTGATGTGGCAAATCTATCAATGCCTCGGCGGGGCTTTAGTTGTTTATTAGCTGACGGATCAAAGAAAAATATAGCAATTTAATATGCATGGTAAATGAATTGCAGCAAAAGTCGTTCACCAGTCAAGAAAATAAGTAAACCGTAAAATAATAAAGAGGAAAGAAAACAAGTAAAGGCTTTTCGCCTTCGATTATCTAGAACGGTGTTGGTAAAAGAGAGTAATGGTTGCCACAAAGTCGGCACTGATTTGCTTGAATTATAGGCAGTGTAAACGAAGGCTGTCACAAGAGTTAAGTTTGTTCAGTGAGTTTGTCTTACAGTGTTCTTATTGGCGGTTTAAGGCGATCAATATGGATTCGTTCGTTATCACGCAACATTCGCAAATGTCATGAAAAGTTTAAAACGTTAGCTTAGGCTTATGTTTCATCGTTAATAATAAAGCCCTTTTCACGCTGAATGGCTTCCTGACCCAATTATGCCATCATACGTAAATTTTAGTTAGATTTTAAAGCTATTTCATTCAACTTTGACTAGATGGTAAGATTGCATGAAATCATCGCCGTGGGAACTCATTTGAATCAACATGCCTCTTGTGAATTCATCTTTTCTGAATATCTGCTAATTATGAAATACTGATTGTTTGGAGTAATCAACATGCAAGTTTAATAATGAGCGATTGAGATCCTATTGCACTGTGAAACTGGATGCAGTTGCCACAGACGTGACGGACACCTGATAATATAGCAATTCTATTCGTTACAACAAATCTCCTTCGTCGCGGTTTACGATGAGCCAATAACTCAAAGTAAGCATTGGTTGTACTAACAAAAACTTGAAAAAATACTTACCGTATCAACGTTGTCAACGAATCTTGTCCAACAGACGTTTTCAATCGTCAACGTCTCGGAGTTAGGGAAAATACCACACCCTCTTTTAGCTCCGTCATGACAACAGCATTGTTGTCACAAGATATTCGAGGACAAAAAATATTCATGAAATGCATCTTGCATAAGATGCCCAAGTTCTATGTTGTTTGCGAAATGCTTTTACCGAGTCGACAAAAGGCAAGCCTGTCCATAAGGGCATCTGTAAGTTAAACGAATAGCGTTTATTATTATTAACGTAATAGTTTATGTGCATTAGTTCTGTACTGGCTGTTGGCAGGAGAGCTCGATACAGAGTATAACATCAAGCTACATCGAGATTGACGTGCGTCGGAAACCGGTCACGCCCGCGGGAATCACAGGGGCCAAAGTAGCTTCTATTCTATCAATAAAGATAGGGTGTTATTGCGTACAGCATAGCAACACCTAGTGATGCAGGGTCGTTTATACTCTACCCCCTAACAAAAGAGAGCATGCAACAGTTTGTCTTTTAATTAGTTTCACCCAATCAAATTGCTAAGATCTCATTAAAATTATGATGAAATACCTTTCTTACTTTTGATGCAAGCTTAATCACACATTGGTGGAATTTATTTATAGTTATGTAATTGATATCACATACTAGTATCACGTTGTTGATTTTTCACAAAAATTCAACACCTCGATTTCCAGTGAAACGGAATCCATTTTACATTTTCAAACTGTATGGCACTATGGCGAAATAGCGTCTGACGTAGCGTTGCCTTGATTCATGCAATTAACAGTTATCAAAATTGATTTACGAAATTGTGTGTAGTAAATTGAAAATGAAATTTATGAATTAATTTGGCATTTATTTTATGTGTAATTGAACATTGAAATTTCATTAAAAAAATCTGACAAAGATAGCGAAGTCGACTTAAGGCCTCCTCTGCGCCATGAAGTTCATTCGGCGCGAAACGAGGTAACGACTCGGTCATGGAAGAACGTAGTGCTCGTAATTTCAAAGTAAAGAAACATTTACAATAGACAATTGAAGAACTGCCCACTAAATGTGCCAATTCATGGGTTAAATGATTTAAAGATGTAAAGATAATTGTGAGTGGTTTTGTGATTCTATTTGGTGCTGAAATGAAACTATCTGCTGACACGAGGTACTACCCGAAATACGGCGGCGGCCATGTTGGTCTGGGCTAATATGGTGAGTGACTTTCTCATTTGCTGGCCTAACTATTGCATAAATGTTGGGTTACGGGACCCAGGCTGTGTGCCTGTCAGAGCGAATTTTGACTTTGTGAAACTATCTCGTTTAATCAGAATAGGCAAACATTTTTAGCGTGGCCAAGCTACGCACAAAAAAAAAGTTTCGGTTTTTGACGCGAAATCTTTTTTCATTTGACGATTTTCACACTTGAAATGTCGAGTGGTGACCCACTCGATGTGTAGGTATCAGCCTGGAGTTGCATTGATCGCCCAACATAATCACTGTGCCCGTCGAAGTAGCCCAGCAACCGTCACAAACTTGGGTTCAAAGTTAGGCTAATTGAAACCGATGAAACCCGGTGGTACGAAAATTCAGTTTACCAATGGCAAACTTGATGCAATTAGAATCACTCGACTTCTTTTCTGTTTGTTCTGGGTAACGCAGACGACAATCATCTCCTAACTTTTGCCGATTTGATTTGTGTAAATTTACGAACGAAAACGACGCGGCATTTCTTTTTCTGAGAAATTGCTTGTTTATTTTCTCCCTAGCCTCTTGTCATAGTGTCAAGAACGGAAGTTAGTGTATCACGTACTCAAACATTTCATGGTGCTCATCCATCTTGTATTCTCAACTTGTGTTTACATGTCGGAAGACTCTAATTGCCATTTTCGTATAGGTAGAAAACACTCTCTTTCCCAATCATTTTCCCCCTTTTTTTCGGCCTCATTCATCTCAAAGCGATCAACTTTTATCACGTCTTTACACATGCAGCTATTTTGTTGGTTGTTTTTTTTTTTCCGGGCCACTTCCAATAAGAAATATCGAACTCTTGTTTAGAAAAATTGTTTTTACTTTTTTTTTCGCCTTGTTTTTGTTCTCTCATTTCTCAGCGTTGCTCCTCGGGGAGATTTCTAATAAATTGGATGAGATGCTGCTGTTCTAGGACACACTGTGTGTGTGTGTGTGCGAACGTACATGTATGCGTACATGTATGCAGCTCTCGTTTGTTTATAATACTACATCTACACACATCATTCGTGTACGTGTATTTAGATACATATAACACACCCACACTTGGCTAGTGCTAATCACTTTTTTCCTTTCGTTCGCTTTTGTATGTTTGCTCAGGCGGATGTCGATATCCGCCGGAGTCGCAACGTTTGGGTACGCGAGTCGAGTGGAATAAGGACTAAAAAAGCATTAGGATATAGATTGTTTGTGATGACGAGAAGTTGATCCTTTTTATTTTGTTCCTTTTTTGTTTTAATCGTCGCCTTCATAATCCTTTGGTGTAGGAGATTCTTTGACAACGCGTGAGAAAAGGCCCTACTGTCGTGTAGCTTTTTCTTTCATTACAGGCAAGTTTGAGGCTTGACTCGAGACATTTTCCATTTTGCCAACAGAATTTCGCTTTTGTTTGCTACTTGAATCGTTTTAATTGTTTGCTTTGCCTCACTGCAACAGATGTTTTGAATGTAGAAAAAAAAACATTTCACTCCGTCGCCTCCACTACATGCGTAGAATTGTTGAAAGCGGGAAAGCTATTATAAGTTGACTGTGCTGGATGGTTGCGGCCGAATTGATTTGGAGCGGAAGAGGAGACTGGGATGGAATGGAATCAAAACAAGATGCGATTAGCGCTCGAAAATGCCGCGTTCCTTAGACCCCATCCGTTTCTGACTAGTTCCTCCTTACAGAACGTCATCCGGTCAAATGAGACAGCACGTCAGGCTTCCTTGCGTAGGGATGGTACCATCGTCAATATCGCCGCAATCCGAGGGGGTCCATCTTGTGCCTATCGCCATGGCCAGCATCCGTCACTGGCGGAAAGAAAATCTTTCAGTTTTCTAGTCTACGTAACTTTTCTTTTTCTTTTCTTTTTTTTTTTTTTTTGCTTGGGACGCGGGTGACATTGATGGCCAGATGCAATCGATGGTTGATCTTCTCCTTTTTTTTCTTTTGTATTTTCGTGATGGATCCATCCGGCGGGCGCAGAGAAAATTCCCTTGACGACAGAGATGGAGCTCACACACAGACACACACACGTCAATGTCGTTTATATTTGTATAAGCCAATACGTGAGGTAGTATTTTTTTTTCCCCCGTGTATTTCGGTATGGCTCTGGCCATCCGGTTGTTTCTTTATTTCGGTTTCTCGTTCGTGACAAACGTGAAAGGTGAATCACCTTTTTCGAATGTGATGACTTTGTTGGTTTGATTTGATATTTTCTTCATGTTGAAATGGCCAATTCTTTGGCTAGGTCGTTGTTGTCGCACTGAGTTACGGGATAGGTTACCCAATCGTCTATATGCACGCACGTCTTCCGCAAAAGCCGTAACATCTGCTGATCACGCTGGCGACAGCGGTTTCCGTTGTTTGCTTCCATCAGCGAAATCGCATTGTAAAACCGCGTCTTCTGCGCCTTTGCGCAGATTTCATTTATTTTTATTCTTTCGGAATTGTAGACGTCCATCTTTTTTTCCCCTCATTTTCTTCCGCCTTTTTTTTTATTTTCGTTAGGCAAAAGCTAAAAAAAAAAAATGACCACGCTTACATGGCCATAGCCGAGTTAAAGTGTTCCATGTAGGCTCTCTGTGTTTGCATTAGATATACAAACAGAAAAGAGATGAGAGGGAGGGGGGTGATGTTGGAAGGGATTTGGGGAGAAAGACGAGGATTTATATGGGCATAACGGGGCGTGGTTGACGATAGTGATCCAATCTGGTGAGCTCGCAGGCAAAATTCGCTGCGTTGATCCTCTTCGAACTTCAATCTCTCGCCCACTGCATTGAAAAGAAAAATTCTTTTAAAAAGCCAAAGGATAGGAAATTTCTCTTTAAAAAAAAAACGAAAACAAATTGAATAAAGGCCTGAGGGAGGAAAATAGAAATTGACCAAAGGATATCGGTAGAATACCTTTAATATCCCGGCGGGATCGTCTTCTTAAAAAATAAAAAAATAAAAAAAAATAAATGCAGGAGCAAAAAAAAAAAGGGGGGGTGGGAGATTGGACAAAGATAATATAATCACCCGCGTTCATTCACTTGCTTTTTTTTTGTTATTGCTGTGCAATTTCCATGTCCCTCACTTTCCGTCGCGTATTGTTGGCCATGCGCTTCGTGAACATTTACTAATCACATTCCTGTTTTTATGGGATTCGGTCTGCCGCCGACATGTGCCCGATTGCAGTTTTTTGTTTTTACATTGCCCAGCAATCAACCGCCTCGGAAATATTGAGAAAAAGATAGTTAGTGGCTGCTATTTTCTTTGTTTTTTTTTTTTTTTTATCTCTCTTTGCTCGAAAACAAACAGCTGAATATGATTTCTTGTTTACTCTCTCTTGCCGTTCAAATCTTTTTTTTTTTTTTTTTCACCTACGATGTGTCGCCTTAACGTTGTTACCCTATTTGTTCTTGTATCTCGAAGCAGTTAATACGTGAACGTACACAGGAGTGGAAAAAAACAAAGTTTGAATCGATATATAGACGCCCATACTTCATCGTATGATTCCTGAAGCTGATTTATTTTGCTGCATCCGTCTACTAGCCCATAGCTATTTACTGCCCAGTCTGTGTGTGTATATAGAGCGTGAGTGGCGGCCATTGTCGGTTCTCCCCCCCCCCTTTTTTTTTAAACGCTGAAAATCCTATCTGGAGTGTATATCTACGTCGACGGCCATAAATAACGGGACGGAGAGTATACAACAACAACAAATAAAAAAAAAAAATCCTTTCTTATACATGGAGATCTAAAGTGGCGGCTATGGAACAGCTGCGTCTTTTTTTGCGTGCGTGTGTGTGTCCCTGTTGTGTATAAATCAAGTAGATATAGCCAGAAAAAGAAAGAAGATGAACGAATATAAAGGAGAGATACACAGATGTGTATCACGGGCAAAACTTTGGTGATGTCCAGCGATGGCTATACATCATCGACGCACATGAAAGTGTGCGGCAGGGAGAAAAAAGGCGATCTTTAACGGCGGGATATAGTCTCAGCAACAAGTCCCTAGCATTATTTTTTTCTTCTTTCTTTCCTGCTTTTCTTTTACAGTATCTCTTTTTTGATAAAAGTCAGGAGCAGAAACTTCAGCTGTCATATCGACTATTGACTTTGTTTTTTTTTCTTCTTTTGTAACATACGTATCTTAACCGGCCTGCTGTTGTGACAGCATACAATTTCGGATCGATATATGTATAGGCTCTATAGATCCATAAGACGTAACTCTGGATATAAACGGAAGCCTTGTTTTTCTTTTCCAGCCACGAAGGCCGGATGATTTTGTTTTTGTTTTTTTTATTTTCTCCCCCAAAATTGTACGCGTAATAAACATAGTTTTCTCAATGGTGCGACAGCCTATACAGACAATAGTTCGGGGAACTGGTGTGTCAGCACAGCTTCAGTGTATTAAAGGAAGACGGGGGAATAGAGCGGGGGGATGGTGCCAAAAAAAAAAAAATAATAAATAAAAAAAAGGAAAATGAATGTCTAAAAACATCAAATGGCTGCGATGTAGCAGCACATATTATGAAATATACTACAGTTTTCTTTTTCTTTGCGATATACGTAGAGATATTTCATTGCTCCTTTTTTTTTTTGTTGTTTTGGATTCCCATTTTTGTTTAAAGCTCTTCTTTTGTTTGCTCTTTTATTTTATTTTTTTTTTTTTTTATAACTTCGGTCTTTATCTAGCACAAGTTTCATGTTTTTCCGCGACGATGAATCCAGCCGCGTACGCAATATATATATATTTTTTATTTGCTTGTTGCCACTGCTTTCGATCCGCTTGCCATGTCGGTCCCCGTATCACCACCCCTCCAAAAAAAAAAAAAAAATGATGGAAGAAACGGGAAAGTTTATATAGAAGAAGAAAACTGCGCGACTGTTACTGCTGTTGTCGGCAAAAGCGGCGTCGTGACGAGCCGACATTCCCCTTCCGCTTCCGCACCGCTCGCTCCACAAATAATAATAAAAATGGGCCGCGCTCTATGGATTCAAAAAGAATGAGAGAACAAAAAAAAATAAAAATGGTAGTGCATTCATACCGAGAATCCAGTAGCAAAAAGTAGCTAGTTTCCCTACCGTACTTAGCTTCAGCTTTGCTTTTGCAGTTGGACGCGGTCAAAAAAAAAAAAATAAAAATCGATGGCTCGAGCCCCCAAGCCACGCGGGAAGCTCAAACACGCACAAGACGACACGAAGGAAGGAAGATATGAACGTTTTTTTTTTTTTTTTTTTTGGTGGGGTGGTACTTCTCTTTTCATCGAAGATGTGTTTAAAAAAAAAAAAAGGAAGAGCAAAGCTTATAGGTCCGACTGTTATCACTGGTTAGATGATTCTACTCGTGTCTTTTTTGCGTGCGCGTTGGCCTCTTAACGATAACATCCTGGTCCACTTTTTGTTTTCTGCGTGACGCTATTGACTTTCCAGTTTGATGACCCAAGTCACAATTCTCCGATTATTGTAGGCCTCTTTTAAACGCTAGACATATATAGATATATATTTAGCTTCTTGTTACATCGATTTTTGTATATATAATAAGTTCTACTACTACGAGACACACGCACGAAAGCTTTTTTATTGCCTTGTTGAGAAAGAGCTGATGTCTATTTTCTTATTTCTTTGGCATTTTTGATTGGATGATGGGCTATAACTTTTTGTGCTATCGCTGGTAAGAATGAGATCAATATGTTGACGTCCAGTCGATCAAGAAAATGTTTGTTGAATCAATACCGTTGATGGGCATCGATCTACCTCGAAAAGAAAGTTGAAAAAGAAATACTGATATTTCTTTTTTGCAGGAAGGGCGAAACTGAGTTAAGAGCTTCATCAATCTGGGTGTGTGTGTGTGTGTTCGCTGTGCAAATAAAGGAACGCCTGTTCTATACGTTCGCTAGTCGGCTCAAAGACATGATGAAGGGTGATTATACGTTTGAATGGCAGGAGCCGTTAAGCAGTTCCTAAGTGGAGGAAAGGAAGCACCCTGTGCCCAGCAACTGTCAGACGCGGGCTAGTGGGGAGGGAGGTGTTCACGCCGGAGTGGGTGGAACTCTGCGTTCCTCTGCGCTCCTGTGTAATCAATGAAAAAGCTCACAATTTTTTTTTTTGTCTCGTGCCAGTTTCTTTATTCAACTTGGGCACGCTTCCTCCTTCTAGAATATTTTTTTCTTTTTTTGTGTTTTGGTTCGTTTTCTTTGTCTTGAAGTCGTATGTCTTAATGGGGAGGGCCGGACGACCGGAGGAGGATCCGCCGATTCCAACTGAGAGAAATCAAGCCAACTCTTTTATAGAAAGGAGAGGGGGAAAGTTAATGGCCGAAAGAAGGGCGATCCTGTTGCCTCTGGCCGTTATTCCGCCCAAGTTTCTACGTCGTTGAAAAAAAAAAAGCAAGTTGATTTATACTTTTAAATTGCAGAAGGGTGCGGCCAAGGAGTAACGGGAAAAAAAAGACAAGTGTGCGAGGTTAGTGTAAGCGCCATTTTGAAACGAAATTGGTCTCACCGAAACTTTGATTTAGTGGGAATTAAGACGAAAAAAAAAAAAAATAAATGAACGTGGCGAATTCATTCTTAAAAATTCTTATTCGTATGTTCCAATCTTTTGATTGTGACGACAGGCCATTAAAATTAAATGTTTTGTCGACATTTATTTAGCCGAATGTAACCAGATTCATTGGCAACATTCATTCGTAACATCGCAAGTTAGGAAGGCGGACTTTTACAGATTGTCTTATGGAAATATTTAAACGTCTTTGTTCAACGCAGACGAGCATTCCTTAAACTTGTTCGCATATTTCAAGAAACAACTGAAACGTGCATGTGCCTCGTACGCTATGTCCAACATAGAATTATGCGCGCTTATGTCACAAACGAGAAACCTGACAAGTTGTAAAATGACATTTACAAGTTAAAAACAAAACATCCCGCCTTCATCGCTGTCGAATCCCTAAGCCTCCTCCCATCCCAGCTTCGTAAAAGGTCAAAGCTGCTGCTTATTTGTAGAATCGATGAAGATCGAAACGAGAAATATCATCCGAGCAGTCTTTTCTCTTTCGCATCAGAGTAAAAAAATAGCATTTTAATGAGCTAAACCTAATGATCCGTAAAAGCCTTGAAAGCAAATATACCCCGCAAAAGGCGGCAGTCAAAAGACAACGTTCCTATTAATCAATATAGTTGGTGTCTACTCAATTCTTATTCTCTCTCGTTTTCCGTTGCCATGAAATCGGACCTTGGCGGTCTTTTGTTAATTCTTTTTTATGAAGTGCATTATAATAAGCAATCTTTTTTTTTTTTTCTTGTTCAATTAATGCGGAAAAAAAAATCAGGTCCAAATGTCAGCGTCCCAATTATTTTCATTGTCGATACAATGGAATGTTATCACGTCATTGCTTTTTCAGTTCAGAATTCAACGTCGAGATATCAGTGATTTTTTTTTTTTTTTTTTTTTTAACCCTTCCGCTTAATTGTTCGTTTCTCATCGAATATTGAAAATCGTTTGAATGCCTATCGTTATGATTGACAAGTGATCCATTCACCGGTTCTATAAGTCCCCACCACGCATTAGCAACATTGCTAATGTATTTAATGGAGTTTTAAATCCTGATATTCTGGATATGGACAGGAAAAATCAAATGAATTTTGAGTGAATTCAAATCTCAATGCATTTAGCGAGTTAATCGTGCGGGAAAATGTTAATGCGAACGGCAAGTGTCGTCAAAAGCTTCGATATTTCTGGATTTGATTAAAATTTCATTGCTTTTTTGCACATTATCGTATCGTGCGTTGTAATTAAAATGTACGAGCTATTTATGAAACATCGACGGCAATGCAGCAGGATTTCTTAATAATTCCGCCTCGCGCTTGCCATCGAAAGAAAAACAGAGAAAGAAAAGTCGTCTGGTACGTTTTTCCATTTTTTTTTTTTTTTTCCTCGAAATCGTACGATAATTGAATCATAAATAATGAAAACAGATCGTTCAGTCATTCCAAGAAACAAGACCGCAGACGAACAGGAATAAAAAAAAAAAACCTCCACTTTGTGGGGGGGGAAGCGGGAGCGCACATTGTGTCCCTAATCTCATTTTCAGCGCTATCCTGTCTAGTCCTTTCTGGCCCTTGCCTCAGTACTTTCCATTTTTTTTTTTTTTTTTTTTTTTTATAAATAAAACCAAAACAAAAATCTTTCTTGTAAAAGCGCCATTTGGTACCCAGAGCTCCGTGTACTTCCAATTTTTTTTTTTTTTTTTTTTTTTTGGTGAGTCCAGTCTAGCCGTAAGTCATCAACGATGCCGTGCTCGTCCACGGAGTCTCGCCAAAGAGTGGATGAGCTGAAGTCAGACACACCTCCGCTGCGCACACGGAAATAGGGCAAAGGAATTCGTCAACTTCATTTAGAAAAGAGAAAAAAAAAATTGGTCCAGACGTGTCTGCTGCGGATACGTATACTTTGCGCGTGCAGCGTTTAGCTTGCAGCTCGTGATACACATAGATATATTACCTGCTATTTAAATAAGCGAATAGACGGGAAACGAATTTTTCAAAAAGGCCCCATTACTTTTGCCGTTTTGTTCATTTTTTTTTTTTTTTTTTTACTTGCGCCCCATTGACTCATTTTGAAAAATTGCGTTCTTTAAAAAAAAACAAAAAAACTAACGTTTTTATTTTGTCTCTTTGATGTGCGCAAAACAGGAAGACTCGAAAGGAAGGAGGACAATGAAATCTGCGCGTCATGACGTCACTGGCGTTTGACGTAATCGTCGGCCACTCGCAGTCGATCATCGAGAGTCGGTGAATCGAAGGGATGATCGGGTAAAGCGAAACCAAGAAAAAACTCGCACAACCAACCGCTTGTTCGTCGAACAGAAAGCGAGCGGGGTGGGGGATGTTACGGTGGATATCAACGGCTACAAATCACTTTCCATTCAAAGGGAAGAATCGTCTAAAGAGCCACGGAATGGCTCTTTGATTGTCGTGCAGCCACAAAGGAAAACAAAAGAACGACAGAGTGAAAGGGGAAAACAAAAAAAAGATCAACGTCTCTACGATGTTCCTACTAGTCGTCATCATGTCCTGCAAGTGAATCTCGTTTGTTTTTTTGTTTGTTTTTTTCTTCAAGAGGTGAACTGGACATAACATCGTGTCACTACCGAGACGTTTTCGATCAACATGGGCCAATCTTAAAGGCCTCAAACGAAGAAGGAAATTGAAAAAATTATTAAACGAACTTGTTGGATTTGTTTCTTTTGTGCGTTCGCGTCAGTGCGTGTTTTTTTAACGTAAATAGAAGAAGAGAAAGGAGGCGAGAAATTAAACAGTTGGATATTCTGGGTGTGGGGGCGAATTGCAAAACAAAAGGGAGAGGAAGACAGTCGATTACATAAGGAATCGTTAAAAGCCGATGCCCCTCAAGAGTCGGCCGAGTGATCTGCAGGTGGTGACGTCGCCGCTCTCCGTTTTCAGCACGATGGACGCGGAAAATCGGGTGGTGCTCAATTGCGGTGGCATCCGCCACGAAACGTACAAGGCTACGCTGAAAAAGATACCCGCCACTCGCCTCTCCAGGCTCACAGAAGCCCTGGCCAACTACGACCCCATTCTCAACGAGTACTTTTTCGACCGACATCCCGGCGTCTTCGCCCAAGTCCTCAACTATTACAGGTCAGTTTTCATCCGATTATTTATGATTGCGACTCCGCCTTATACTCCTATGTTCATTCATCATTGTCTTGTAAAGAGACGTTGGCTATCTGTACGTATTTTTTTTAAAGCAATTTTTCAAACGATTGGCAAGGGGCGTGTCAGTCGATCTCCATTAGGATTACGTCAACGACGAGGGTAATGCAATATCTTGGCTAAAAATGGCGGGGATCAGGCTCAAATGCATTTTTTTTTTTTTTTTCTAAACGTAGAAGAACTAATTGAAAGAGGGTAGACATTTGAAGACATAAATAATCGTGCGGTCGTGTTACGTCATCGCCAACTGAAGAAGACCATCAACTTCTATTTGGCGCAAACTATAGCCAAGAGACGTAATAATCTATGGAGCTGAACTAATTAAGGGTAGAGACGATGGGTCTCTTGCTCGAAATGAAAAATAAAAAAACCCAGAACGAGCGGGGCACCTGGACTCCCTTATCCATCATCGTGTATTATGTTTTCCGTATTATGTCTCGCTCTTTATTCCTGCGTGCGTTATACGAGTGACGACGTATAGAATAAACTAGCCATGGAAAGAGGAGGATGGATGCCTATAAAATGATACACCGGTAAGTACATCATGTGAATTTTATGCGATGCGGAGATGCTTGTGATGTATATGCCAACGAAAGAGAAGGCAACCGTAGAACGAGAGCTCTATGTTTTGGAATCAGCTTAATGGCCGTGTACGTATAAAAAGGGCTAACCCAACGTCGAAATAACAAGAAGCTGATGACTGTGGCCGCTTGGGATGGAGAGCAAAACGGAAGCGGACCGCCACTGGAAATTCCCCACCGGACTCTTCTTCTTCTTCTCTATGTGGATGTCTGTGTGTGTGCAAGTGTGTGGGGTATTTATATACCGATATTGATTAGCCATCAAGTCGAATGGACGAGGAGTCTTCTCTACGCTGCGATGACAGTATCCCGTGGAAAGTTGGTCGTCGCGAATAATATTACCAAGAGGGAACAAGAAGAAAATGAAATTGCTCAACGCAGTGGTCATCGACATCCCTAAAGTCCTTCTTATTTTATTCCATCGTCTCTTTCTACCCTTTACGACTTGTACGTATAAAGGAAAGCAGCCCAGCAAAATAAGAGGCCAAAGAATGTTAACGAAAGGGAACAAAGGAAAAATCACGATAACGAATTTCAAATGTTTTTTTTTTTTTTTTTTTTTATTGCTATTCTTTTCTTGTTGTTGTTGTCGTTGACTGTATCGCGCCGATGTGCATTGTCTACACGCATCGTCTGCGTGTAGGCTCGTAGCCAAAGGACGTGAGGAGGGGGGGTGGGGGGAGGGAGTTGAGGGCCAGTTTGTTTATTGTGTAGGCGTCGGGGAAATGTGATCACGAAAACAAAACGACTTTCGAGTGTCTACGACCCGCTCTTGAAGAGCCATTTTGTTTGTTTTGCATAGATTTTATTCTTTTCCCTTTTTTTTTTTTCTATCGTCTCGATTCGCTGTTGTGAATGATACGTCCCTATTGTGCGTGTGCCCTGTTCAAGGAAGAACGCAAACGAGCAGAACGTGTTCTTTTTGAGGCGATGTACTTGAACAATCTTTTGATCTTTTTGGGGAAGAGGGGGGAAAACAAACGACTGCAAAACTTTTGCCTGCCAGTGAAACAACTTACTTTTTTTTGTTGTTGTTGTTGTTTGTTTCAAACAGTTGATATGCTTGCACAATTGGGTCTAGTTTGTATAACAAATGAAGCTAACGAAAAACAAAGGAAGAAAACGTCACTACATCCATGATTTTTTGTTGTTGCAGAACGGGGAAACTGCACTATCCGACCGACGTTTGCGGACCGCTCTTTGAAGAGGAGCTGGAATTCTGGGGATTGGATTCCAATCAAGTCGAACCCTGCTGCTGGATGACCTACACTTCGGTATGTAAAAACTATGTCCTTTTGCACCGGATTCTTGCTTCTAAATTGACATCAGCAAATCGACAATCTCCGTCTATCGATTAAGCGAAAGGAAAAACGTTGCGTCACGATGGATTGATCAAGATTACGTTAACAAGGAATCTCAACACAGAGGATCCATTAGATATCGTCGATTGGCTCTACGCTTTCTTATTTGTGAAAAGATTTTTTTTTTTTTTTTTTTTTTTTTTTTTTTAAAGGGGGAGGTAAATCGACATTGCCACTTGCTATTCAGACTACGTCGCGAGACGCGCTTGATTCTTGAGAAGCCGTTGGCTGGTGGGAACGTAAAGGGAGCAGGAAAAAAAAAAGAAAGATTAGAAGTGAGTAATAATGCGTTTGGCGGAAAGAATTCATTTAGCACGTCGCGTTGCGTGGGAAGTTTGCGGATCTACTTGGAAGATATGATGAATGCTCATATCTCATTCACATCCTTCCCCCTTTCCTACTCTTACCTCTTACCGCATGATGTTTTGTTCTTGAATTTCTGTGCTGGTCTGAGCACTTTGATTTCTCACTCGCAATCGTGGAAATTAGCGCCACAGATGGAACACGGATAAAGAGAACTAGCAAGAAAGCTGGCGAAGTCAGATGTGCTTGCATTAGGGAGCGTATGTAGCTTTGATTAAATGTATAAATTATATGTATACTCCGGCTGGATGTAGTCGATGGCTAAGACGAGCTGTGAGAGAGGGAAATCCAGGAGTTTCGTAACTATTTAGATTCGATTCCAGACGTCTGTCTGCGTGTGTATACACTTGCAACCGGTTTTGGTTGCACTCTGGCTTCTGGTGGTGATTGCATTTGTAATTGAACACAAAAGAGAAACAAAAACAACAATGGCGTCCTTTCTTTGTTTTTCATTCTCCGCCTACTATTTCATTGCTCTTCTTCTTCTTCTTTTTTTTTTTTTATTTTTTATAAAGGGTAGGGCTCTTCTCTGTATGCGCTCCCATCTTTTATGTTAAAAAAAAAAAAAAAAAAAAAAAACATTTCCACGCTTTTCAAATGCCCTTTTAATTAATTAGTGTAGACTTTCCAGTGAAAACTGACCTTGTCTGAATGTTATGTTAAACTTCTTTCTCTCTTTGAAGCTAATTTCTTTCCAAGTAAAAAAAAAAAAAAAATGAAGGTCGGCAATCGGGGGGTACTTGTTGAAGCCCAGCTTTGTACACCATAACCTTTTTCTTAAGGCGTTTTGCTATTTTTTTTTAAACTCTACTGGATTCGACTAGTGCGTCTTTTGTTTCATCTGCCAATTCTGCGAGTTGTTGCGATGCCATCGCAGTGACTTAAGCGTGTCTGTCGCGACACGTTCCCTAATACAAACGTGATGAATGTCCTTGTCATCGGCCCTATTTCCATCTTTAAAAAAAAGAAGGAAAGATGAAAACTTTTTTTTTTCTCGAATGCAATCAAACGCAGCGGACGTAAAAGAAAAAAAGATGAATTTTCTTTTTTAATCTTTGCAGACGCATTTGTGTAGGAGTGCCTTGTATTTGTAAGCCAGCAGCAGAAGCCCAATCGGGAATCCTTTTGATGTATTCAGCCAGGACCCTCTTTGCCCTCATTATTATGTTTTCCCTCCCACTTTTGCCTTTCGTTCTCGACTTTTAAAATTTTGGTTTTCTACCATGCTTTTAATTTCCTTTCCTAATTATCTTCTCGGCCTATGGCTATTTTCTCGAATAGCTTTCCTTCTATTTTCGAACTAACAATTTCCTCTTTGATTTCCTCGTTAAAAAGCATCGCGACACGCAAGAAACACTGGCCGTGCTCGACAGGCTCGATCTCGACACGGACAAGCCGAGCGATGAGGAATTGGCCCGCAAGTTCGGCTACGAAGAAGCTTATTACTCTGGCAACCTGTCGTGGTGGCACAAGACCAAACCCAAGATTTGGTCCCTCTTCGACGAGCCCTACTCGTCCAACTCGGCCAAGGTAATATTTTACATTTTTATTAACGCCAAAAAATCAGTTCAAGTATTTGCTTGCCCATCTCACACACACACACACGACGTCGTCGTCGTCCATGTATTATAGACGTAAAAGTTATTGAATAGTCGCAAATATTACATTCGCCCGTGTGAGCGAAGAGGAGCATTTCGATTCATCCCTCATGATTTACATATTCATACGCACATATAGATAACGCCCGAGCGGCCGGTGTTCAGAAAAGTGCTCGCGTCAGCTAAAAAGTGATAGCAAAAACTGCTTTGAAAGCAAAGCTGTTTTTTTTTTTCTTTTTTTTTTTTTCTTTTTTATTGAACACTGCGCATTCGTGCTGCCGGACTTGTTAAAAGATGGGGGGCGGGGGGAGAGCAGGAGGATATTATCAACTGTTGGAAGGTAGGCGTTTTGAATACCAAAGAGTCTTGTCTACTGGGGGAGAATGGGTTGAAACGGGTACGCGTTCATAATCGAAGGTTTTTTTTTTTTTTTTTTTTTTTTTGGAATCCCTCTTTCATTTTGTATAGAAGGGGTTTTGGTAGCCAGACATGGAAATATGTGAGAAATGGCCATGAAAGAGATGAAGAAAGACACATAGATATTATGTTTCTATTTCCCTTGGAAGGACATAGCCAAAAAAGCTCTAGGGCATTTAGATATGCAAATTTATGCGTGATTACCCAACAACCGAGAAAAGTGTATCTCTTCCAATAAAAGAAAATCAAAGCCTCTTTCTTTATTTTTGTTGTTGTTGAAAATCCCTTCCTCATTTGCCATGCTGAAGGCGGTACGTGTTTACACGTCAAGAAAATTGATTTCATTTCGCACGTAATAATGTTTACAAGCAGAACATCAATTGGTTTGGCGAAATAAAGGAGATAAAAGCGAGAAGACGGGCACCATCCGTTGCTCTGCTCAAGTTATTTCGTAATATCACACGCCCGGTTATACGGAGCTGAATTGAAACGTAGCAGGCGACACTGTATATATAGCTATATAATAACCCTGCCTTCTGGTCGACCGGATATATATTATATTCGCCATATGCGAGAAATGGGCTTTGCTTACGTCCTACACAGTCGCACTAGCCAATCCCGCTTTTGGTGTAGCATCTTTAAATTTGAAAAAAAAAAAAAAAATTGTTTTTCGACACATACAGAACCGCTCGATACAGTGTGGGGTGCGAGGGAGAGAGCGACGTTGTCGAGTTCTTTGGTTGTTGTTGGGGCTCTAGCAACTGCAAATTCACGATAACACGCACGGAACGACAGCGTCGTATAGCCAGAGAATATGTGTGTGTGTGTGTGAGCTGCTGTCGTTTTGTATTAGCTGCTAGGATCCCGTGTTATACGATGGGCTGTTCTCGTGCAATAAACTGATAATGACGTCCTAGCGGCAGTTGCCATACTACTCGTCTGACTCGGCGCATTTCAAAATATTGATAGCTGCAGGCGATGTTTTACAATTATTGATTCTTTCATCTCGAAATTGAATTAACATTTGATTTGATATTTTTTTTTTTTTTTTTTTTTCAAATTCTCGTCACAGATTGTGGGCTTGATATCGGTGTTTTTCATCTGCGTCTCGGTCCTGTCGTTCTGCTTGAAAACGCATCCGGACATGCGAGTGCCGGTGATCCGTAATTTAACGGTGCACACGTCGGCCAACTCGACGGCGTGGACGCTAGACAAGACGCAGACGAACGCCCACGAGGCCTTCTTCTACATCGAAGCCGTCTGCAACACGTGGTTCACGATCGAGATCCTGATGCGCTTCATCGCCTGTCCGAACAAGTTCCTCTTCGTCCGCGCCTCGGTCAACATCATCGACTACGTCGCGACGCTCTCCTTCTTCATCGATTTGGCCCTCCAGAAGTTCGCCTCGCACCTGGAGAACGCCGACATCCTCGAGTTCTTCTCCATCATCCGCATCATGAGGTTATTCAAGCTGACGCGACACTCGTCCGGCCTGAAAATCCTCATACAGACGTTCAGAGCTTCGGCCAAGGAGCTGACGCTCCTCGTTTTCTTCCTCGTTCTCGGCATCGTCATCTTCGCCAGTCTCGTCTACTACGCCGAGCGCATCCAGGCCAATCCGCACAACGATTTCAACAGCATCCCGCTCGGATTGTGGTGGGCCCTGGTCACGATGACCACCGTCGGCTACGGAGACATGGCCCCGAAAACTTATGTCGGCATGTTCGTCGGCGCTCTCTGCGCCCTAGCCGGCGTCTTAACCATTGCCTTGCCCGTACCTGTCATCGTCTCCAACTTTGCAATGTACTACAGCCACACGCAGGTAAGCTTTTCATTTTTCATTCTCTCTCTCTCTCTCTCTCTTTATTTATTTATTTATTCAAGTTTATTTTATATAAGAGACGTTCTATTCGAACGATGTTCGTGCTCATTGTTTTGCGCAATGCGTTTCAATGGCTTTTCCGAATGGCAAACGTAATTAGGATTTGTTGTTGTTGTCGTTGTAATTAATTTGATAAAAAGGGGGAGGGGGAGGGGGGGGGGGATGAAAATGCGGGCGTTAGAATGGATTGCCGGTTTGAAAAAAAATCCAGCTTCTCTTGCAGGCAAATGTTCCTTTTTCCACATGGCTAATCGCTTTGTAACAAACGTGTACTCTATCCCCGTGTTCCTTTTTGGAAAAGCAAACAATTCTCTTCGATCGTCTTCAGTAGAAGAACGAGTTGCGATGAAAGCCTTTTATTTTTCAAATAGAAAAACCATTAAAAGAGACGAGGCTTGTAACGTGCCTTAAACACACGACCCTAAGGCAGCCGTACGACGTTTGCTCGCTTATTCGCTTCTCAAATTTGCCCTAACTATATCGATTGATTCTCAGCGCCCTTCGAGCAACAACCAAACGTTCTAGTGCCGCACGCTTTGTGTATGTTCTTAAAGAGCCTATTTTTTTTTTTTTTTATGTTATCTTTTAGTATTACGACGTTAAGAATTGTCCCCACGTTTTGTTCTTTCTATTATTGACATTTTTCGGGGATTTCCCTTTTTTTTTCGGTGCTCATTTACGGCGGAGGGTAAGCCACTGGGTAGAGAGGTTTCTAATTGGTCGGGAAAGAGTAAAAGAAAAAAAAAAGGATCAGTGATTTTCATCGAACCGGTTGGTGTGTCCTCATTAAGGTAACAAGTAGGACGCTGGCTAGAAAACGAAAAGGATTTTTTTTTTTTTTTGCTGCTCAGTTAGGATCCTTCCGGATGCTCGCCCACTTCTTAAATACATTTACAAGCGTCGAGCGGGAAAATTGGATCGATATGGTTAAAAAAGAGAGAGAAAAAAAAAAAGAACATAATATGCGTTTGTTTATTTTTTATTTATTTTTTTTTTTAAACATTCGCCTTTCGTCTTGCACGGGACCGAGCTGTTTGATTCGTAGTATATTGCCATTTATTTTTTTTTTGCGTATTTTTTATGATTATTTGTTTGTTTGTTTTTTGCAACTCTTGTTTTGCATAGTTCGTCCAGTAATTTTCGTTCTTTATTGGTTGCGCAACGCGTTGTTTTTCATTCCCCCCGCCCGCAGATGTGACTATGTAGAATCGATCCCAACTTTTTCTTTTTCGGGTTGACATTCTCCTGTATTTACGATTGCTCTTATTAGACACGCGAGCGGCCACACCCTCATACGTTCTTCATATGAATATTTTCACGGAGGACCGTATTCAATAGTGCCAAACAAAAAAAAAGAAATCTATTTTCAAAGCTGTCTAGAAATAGCTAGCAAATCATTTTCAATTGTTCTATTGCGTGCTGGTCTTTTCTGTTTTCGTTCTTATACCTATTCCATTGTAACGTAGTGGACGCTAATGCCGACGATTGGCTTTTCTTTGTAGTCCCCTCAGAATGCAAGCAACTATAATAGCAATGATGTAATCATGAAAAACTGCCCAGTCAGAGCCTCTTCTGTTTTGACACATCGATTTATTCGCCATCCGTGCTTCGCAAGTCCAACTATGCGCTAGTGTTTTGTAGGCCGTTGTACTTCTGTTGTGTTTTTGCGCTAACGTCTTGTACAGCGCCATCAACACACTGCCGTTTCTATGTGGGTTAAACTCTTATTCTAAGTTATCAGCTCACGAACGGCCTGTATGTGAAGGGACCTTTCATTTCCCCCCCTTCTTTTTTTTGCATTGCACGCGTGCTTGCATACGCCTGTGTAATGATGAGGGATGGCGAGTTGCGTAGCTATTTGTTTACTACCCTTTCCTCCCGATAAAAAAAAAAAAAAAGCAGCCATTCTGCCTGTGGATGTAAATGGTGTTGCTGGAACGATATGTTGGGACCTCCTCTAGCAAAACAGGAAGTTACGTATTGACCCGTCTCAGTTTTTCTTTTTTTTTCTTTTTTTTTTATCCTGTTTGGCCGTTTGTTCATATCATCGTTCTGTGTCGTTCAAGTCGAAAGCTGGACGGGCCTGTGTATTTGCATACTTACATATTTCGGAGAAAGGGGGGAGGATAAAAGTTAGAACTTGATTCAGTCGGCCTCGTTTTCTATATGCGCAAGTTTGCGTTTTTAAAAAGAAATATGTATTTTTCTTTTTAAATTTTTGCAGGTTTTTTTTTGGTTTTGTTTTGTTTTGTTTTGTTTTGGGAAGCGGGACGAGCTGAAGTCGGAAGGAAATGGCAGGAAGTAGCTTTGACTTTGATTTGATGTATTCGCCGACTGCTGCGTAGCGCTGATGGTCGATGGGTCCTGTTTTTCTAAAGGAAAGAAAAAACGATTACTTGCAGCTGCCCAAAACAGTTAGACATTTCGCCGGCATACATCATTTTTCATTAATGGACTTTTTGAATCTTGTCCCCGTTCCCGGCAGAGAGGAAAAGGAGAGATCGATGATCTTCGTATTAAAACGAAAGTCGTCGTTGTTTCCTCTGTTTATCAAGAAGAATGTTATCAGAAAGGGTTTGGCTTCTCGTTTGCCTTGTCGCACGTTTTTTTTTTTTTTCTTCTTCTTCTTCAGACCCCTATAGATGTATATCAGATGCTCGTTATGAGGCAGAGTGAGAGAGAGGGCGGGGGATGGTGATTTTGTTGGGTAGTCGATGGAAAGGGTTGGGTTAGATATTAAAGGGCGGTGGCAGGTTAGGTACGTTGGCGCTATTCGATCCATCATTTGTGACTGTGCCACGCGGTAATCGATAGATCAATAAATATCTAAAGCGTGCGTGGTTATAGCACACACACACACACACACACACATACGCGTTGTGTAAACTAGCCAACTGACAACATGCAAATTACGGTGAACACGCTAGTCCCATCAGCTCGACGTTGATTAGGCGGGAAATGATCAGCGTTTCACTTCCCTGTTCAATCCGCAGTTTGACATATCGACATAAGTCGATTGAATTCATTTGCCTCTTTGAATTCTCATTAAATTGAATGCATTTTCTTTTTTCTTTTTTTTTTTTGCTTTGTAGGCGAGGGCGAAATTGCCTAAGAAAAGAAGACGGGTGTTGCCGGTGGAACATGCCAGTGGCCCTCGAGGTCCGCAGTTGGCCATCAGACCGGGCGCGCCCGGTGCACCTGGCAGCGGCGGACCGCGAGGTGCACTTAGCGGAGGCCCGGGCAATCTGCGCGACAGCGACGGCATGCCATCCCGCATGAAAGCCATCAAACCACCGCCCACCATTGCCAACAACGCCAAAGAGTTTACCGGCGGTCCCAAAAATATGGGTAAGTTTAACGAATTAAATTTACTCTTTTTTGTTTGTTTTTTTTAAATCCCTGACCGACATCGTTATCCCTTAAAAAAAAACAAAAAAACAAACACAAACAAAATCTTTATTTATAAAGAACGCGTTTAATTGAATTGGTAATTAGTTTAATTAGGGCTCTTATTAATTGTAGCGAAATGATGATACGCCAAGTCTGTTTGTTTTCGTTGGAGTAACGAACGATGGCGGACGCTCATTCCCCCCCCCCCCCCCCCGTTGTTTGTTTTCCATTACATTGAAACTGTCCCCGTGCTTTGTTATTACGATAGAGAGAGGAGGTTCGCTGTTGATGATTAGTCTGACTGGCTAACGTTATAACTCGTCAAAAATTCGAAAGCGATGAGAACATTCTTTGGGATCGTTGCGCCCATTCGGATGATGTTTGCCTTTCTTCGTTCTAATGAAGAAGAGCGAAACACGGAAAAGCGGACCGTAGGCTATACACTTAAAAAAGAAAAAGGAAAGGGATGTGCCGGCATAGTAAGGCGTGTTGATTACTTCCCTCTCATTCCTTTCGTCAGGGAAAACACCAATATTGATTTTTAATTTCCAATTTTTTTTTTTTTTTTTGCTCCTTTCCCATGTGACGTGTTTTGGCACAAGTCACCGGCTTTAATCATTCCGCTTCCCCTCTTCTGGTTTTAACGCAGCAGTTAAACGTAAGACGGTGTGTAACTCTTTAACTAAGAGCGATGGCAGACAGAAGGAAAAAGTCGTTTGAACACACGCGCACACACACACACACACACAAAAGTGGGTCGCTATCAATGGCTCTTTGTTTCAGTTGCAGCCATAGAAAACAATGGCGTCTCGGTGTAGTAAAAAATAAAAAGAAAAGTTTGCGACGGGAGTGGGGTGACACGTCTTACAATCGATGGTAGACCAAAGTCTTGTAAACTTATTTCTTCTGCCTAACGTTAGCTAGAGAGTTTCGGTCTCAGTCGATTGGGTTTTGTTTTTGTTTTTGTTTTTTTTCAGCCCCTTTTTCTTGTTGTGTGCGTGCCCTTATGTACTACCACTTACCTTTCGTCACTTGCCAAACCTCGTTTAGCGCTCCAATGGGTTGTAGGTCGATTTATTTCCTCTATGTCTTTAAAGGCGTCGATCACATTTGAGAGGACCATCAAAGGCATTGGGTGGCAATATTAAAATTATGCAAGGGGATGCTAACGGCCGTTCGATTTCGCACGACGCCATTCGTTTTTGACTTGCATTTTTTCGGCCCGTAAGCGCAACTTTGTGTCGAAAAAAAAAAAATAAAATGAAATCTCAAGCGAACAGACTGATTTTGAATTACATTTTTCTTCCCTCCTCTTTTCGGCAGACAGTCATCGGCTATCAATTTCCCGTCTTTTTCTTTTGTCGCGTTGTGTGTTGTCCAGCCATCGCCTCGTTTCCGAGAGAAATGGGTCTACTCAGTGCTGGCAACTCGCGTAGAACGATAACCCATATAATATTGCAACGATATCCCTCTTCTTTTTTTGGCTCTTTGTCCCTCTCTTTTTTTTCGTCTACTTTTATTGCGCAAAAAAAACCCTTTTTTTTTTTTTTTTTTATTTATTTCTTTTCTTCTTTCATAGTCGCAAGCCAAGAAACTATGGCCCAGGACAAAATGTCAAAAGGTGGCGTCAATTCCATTTCGCTTCGAATCGAATCAACGCCGTTACAAAACCCCATTTACTTTTTCCGCTATATTTCTTGCCACTTTTTTTTCTTTTTCTTTTTTTTTTGAAGGGGAAGATGAGGGAGAGTCTTATAATTTGTTTTTTTTTTCAATCAATTCTCTTGCTGGCAAAAGAACAAAAATGAAATGCATAAAAGAAAGAGAGAAAAAAAAAAAATGTCAAGATCGAAGTGAATCGATCAGACAACTGCGGTGCATTTTATCTGCATGATCGCGTGATTGACTAGGTCGTTTCCCCTTTACTGGATTCGATTCAAAACTTGCCTCTTTTTCTTTTCACCTTCCCTCCGAATGATGTCGGCCAAAAATTTTTATTACCTTGCACCATTACATTCGAATTGGGGTCGTTTCTTTTTTTTGTTTTGTTTTGTTTTGTTTTTTTGTTTGTGCCACACAACTACCACTCAACATGGGGAACCACTTGTCTTAAGAAGTCGATTGCGATATATTTAGGCTCGTGTTACGAGTTTTCCATGCTCTTGCAGACTGAAAGGCATCAAATTATAAATACATGAGCAACCGTAGAGAAAGGAACAGCTTTTCTTTTCTTTTTTTTTTTTTTTTAAGGGACTTGCAAGCGCTGTGAACACGCGTGTGTGTGTGTGTGCGCGTATATAATAGACGGGCAACTTGACTCTAGCCCGCCACCCACTCGAAACGACGATCGAGGCTTTTGTTACGCACGTTTTAAAGTCGAGACCTCTTTTGCTTCAACTATTTACAAGCGCCAGAGAGGAGATGAGAACAAATAACTTTTGATGGTGGCGCATCAACCGCGGCCCAATTAAACTTTTCTTTTTCTTTTCTTTTTTTTTTTTTTTTTTAAATTGAAATTGAAGAAACGATGCGTTGGACTTGATTAAATAGCGTGAGGAGTTAACTGATGCCTTTCGTTTTCATACACGTCTAAACGGCCGGGCCAGAAGATGAATAATAGCTGATTTTTGCGTGTGTGTCTGTGTGTTCTTTTCATGTGATAGAGCCAACGGTTTCGGGACAAATGATTTGGGGGGGGGGGGGGGGGGTCGGCAGAAAAAACTGCAGTTGGAAAGGTTTCATCTGTACGCCAGCAAATAGCGAGCGAGACAGTCGATTCATTAGAGAGACGTCGGAATAATAGACAAATAAATCCCCGTGTATTTCATGGGCTGACAATGAAAAGCCCTTCCTCCCCCCCCCCCCCCCCCCATATATCCTTTTGGACGCTGTGTGTGTGCAGGGCCAAATAAATCCGACAGTTTTTTTTTTTTTTTTTTTTTTTTTTTTTTTTTTTTGTTGTTGGAAGACGATCGCCATTTCTCGTGTGCCGTTTATTATATTTTATTTCTATTTTTTTACTGTTGATTGGACGGCCCGGTTGGCCCTTATTGGTCGTCAAAAGAGAAACTATGTAGTTGTCTCGTATCAGTCGATGCCTACGTAGAGGAAGGTAGGCAGTATAATCTGTGTGCAGATGTAGCCCCATGGTTACAGACGACCATCATTTATAAGGAAAAAAAAAAGGGGGGGAGGGGGGAAAGAGGTGGTCATCGGGAACGACGCGTCCCTGATCCGCCTCTACACTAATTATCCGCAGTAGCAGATCTATAGATGCGCTCTATACAACTCTCACTACACTCTTTTGTCCCTTTCGAGGGAAAGGGTAGGGGTTAATTCTTTTTCGTTTGCGATTAGATTGTCTTGTGACGTGAACGCGTGAAAGAAAATTCGTATCAAAAGTTCCCGTTTCGAATCAGAAGGCGCATAGCCCATTGACGCCATTGCGTCTTCTAATCCCAGACGATCGGACGGTGACGTAGAAGCCCTTCATTGTCTTCGACCAATCGTGGTATCATAACAAGATTCTGCGACATAGTTGAGTGCGGGGTAAAAACTTGTATCGTTTGAAAATCAAAAGTAGTTATTAAAAAATAAAGAAAATAGAAAATTCATTTAATTTTTAACATGGGGGGGGGGCGGTATTAGCATATAGCAGCGAATAGTGGAGCGGCTAAGGAATACCGTTGTGCATGGGCGCGGATATGCCTGGATCAATTCCCGTGTAGCCTTATTAGATCAATACTGGATTAAAGTTACCGTCCCCCCCCCCTCGTTTTTTCTTTTACGCTTCGAAATTGAATAAAAGCAATGCAAATTGTTTTGATGATGGCAAGACGCTGTGTGAAACGAACGTCTACAGTAAACAAAATCTTGGAAAGAACAAAACTTTATTTTTATGATTATTACTGTAATCATAAAAAAAAAAAAAAAAGCTTTGGTTCGATATGATAGTTGGAATAAGAAAGAATGCGAGATGATAAAGGAGAAAAAAAGAAAAGAAAATGGGAGAAAGCTAACTGTAGTAGTTACTTACTACACAGCAGAGATCTAAATCTCGTACGCGTATTGGATCAATACGCCGCCGCTGAGACGCCCACATCCCACACATCGTATCGCTCTAGAACTCGGGTTCTGTACACAACTCGCATAAGCATCAGCGAAAGCTTTTATATATATATATATAAGAAATGAAGAAGAGGCAAAGAAAATAGTCCAAAAAGAGGAGGCAATGGCCGTTAAACACACACACACACACACACACACAGAGGCAATGCAATCATTCCCAGCAGTGTCGTTTCCTCTATAACATTAGTTTTTTTGTTTTGTTTTGTTTTCTTTCTGTCTGTCGTCGCTTTCTTTTTTGTCTTTTGGAGCCACACGACTCCATTCATCTCTGCCCGTTTCACTTGATCATTGACTCGATGGCGTTGAAGAAACGGTGTCTGTTATTGTCCGAGTCTTTTTCTTGCAATTAGCCCGTTAGAGATGAGCGGCTGAAAAGAAGGCAGATGTTTTGAAGGGATCCCCCCCCCCCCCCAAAAAAAAAAAAAAAAAAAAAAGAAGAGGATCAGTCTGGTTTTGGTGTGGCCCACGCGTCAATGAATGGCTATCGATAAAGAGTGGCACATTGTGGCTATTCGATGGGTAGGATGAGGAAGGAAAAAAAAAAAAGAGGTTTGATGTAGCGCAACTGGACCACGCAAACTGTGGGCGTAAAAAAAAAAGAACTGAAAATAGAGAAAAGAAGCGCCCGGCTCAGATGGAAAGGCAAGTATAAAGAAAAATACAAACTTGGAAGTGCGATAGAAACGGGGATTTTGTGTGACAACTGGGCGATCATTTTGTTAAGTACCTCAATGGATGCGCGTAGGAGGGCTCAAGCGAAAAATGGTGGACCAATGGACGGTACAGAATTCGAACAAAGTGCGCGTGAAGCAAGTTCGCCCAAGTTTCACCAACTTCTGTTAATTGCCACGACTTTCTTGACCTCGTTATTACGACACGTTGCTACTGCCCTATGCGTTTTCCATTTAAAAAGCGCCTTTTATTTTTATATCGTAGTACAAACTCTTGCCCGATGAAACTGACAACGTCAGAAAAATCTCGGTATTTTTTAACATTCATATCATTCCTTTTCTCATTTTGCCTTGAGACTAACGTTGAATACTCTCGTCGTACTTTAACACAAGCAAAAACTTGAAAAGGGCCTATATCATGTAAAGCCATTCTATTCTTATTTGATGTTCCCCGGCTTAACGTCCGCCACATGCACACGCACGAAAGCCAGTCATTGTTTAGCCGCTGCCAAAGCCCGAAAGTTTCTCGTGGAACAAGAGAAATTGAAGAATGAATGAGGTAAAAAAGAGGGGGAAGACAAAAACAGAAAAAGCAAAACGAAATTATTACGAACCCAACAGAATGAGGGAGGGCAAAGGAAAAAAAACAAAAACGGGAGGAACAAAACTCTTCCAGCTGTGATCCGCTCGTTTGTCACGCTCCGCGCTTTGCCAGCGACTAGGGCTGTCGGGGAATGACTTCATGTGTGTGATATTTCTATTGAGAAGGGAAAGGGGCGAGACAAGAAAAGCCAATTGAAAAAAAAACAAACAAAAAACATAGGGAATTATTATTCTTTTCCTATAATTTCCCCGCCCGCTGCTGCTTTTATTTTGCAAATATAAATAAGCATACGTATAGTGTGTACAGCTGTACATATACATATATTTATAGCCGGTTGTGTGTTTGGTAACTGACGGAGTAGTTATTGAGTTTGAAATCGCTGATCTCTCCTTTCATTTGATGTTTTCTTTTTTGCGATTTTTCCTTCTCGTTTTTAAGTTGTAAATATTTATTATATATTCATTTGCAGACCTCGACCGACCTTTGAACCCCAATCCGGCCAGCAATGGCACATCCAAAGGTAGCGAATAATTTCTAAAGAAATAAAAAAAAAGGAAAAACAAATCAGCATCACACGCAAATTCACGTTCATCCACCATACACATCCCGCGCCTATTTACACGTTCATTTTTTTTTTTTTTTATCGCACCGCTACCTTTCTGGTCTTTGCGTGAAAATCCAAAACAGCCAACAAAGAGACAAAAAGATAAAGATGCAAAAAAAAAAAAAACAGAGCCAATTAACCTTTTAACGTCGCATGATGTCATTTTGCATCATTTTTTTTTTTATTGATTTCTTTTTTGTTTGATAATGAGTTTGTTGTTTTCGTCCGATTTCCTCACGCTGATTTCTCCTTTTAGACCAGAGTTAATCAGACTTAAAACGTAGCGAAAAACATTTTCGGAAAGGAGAGAAACGGTGGCGTGATTTTTAATTTGTTTAATTTATTATTTTGTTTGCTCAAGACATTCCGCATTGAAAAGAAACCCGGAAACGTGACATCTCGGGCTGAGAAAAAAGAAACCCTTTCGTTTTTATTCTTTTTTGCTTGAATCCTTTTTCCACAGTTGATCTCGATAATTTCCTGCGTTCGCTTCGATGATCGTCTTCGCACAACCAGGTGCCAAAATTTCGAAAACGAAATGCGTTTTTCTTTATTTTATATTCCCCCCCCCCTTTTTTTTTTTTTATTTCGTGCCATCTAACCAAATATAGACGATTAATAGTCCATATCCATCGTGTATAGGGATAGCTGCATAGACGAAGTAGATCTCCCTAGCAACCGAATCCATCCGGAACGCCATTTTCTTCCCTCCTCTTTCATTTCTATTTCACTTTCTCTCTCTCTCTCTCTCTCTCTGCGTCACTATTATTTATTTATATTTTTTTTCAAGTTTTTATTTCTTTAATCGAACGCATTTGTCAGAAATCAAAAAGAAAAAGAGAGAATCGCATCTGCACTCTTTCACACCCCTCCTGGCACGCAGTAACTCCGCCAACAAAAAGAACCCCCCTTATAGCCCCCAACCATACGAGATATCATTCCAATATGTTTGTACATATAAATAGTAGCTACCCTTTCCTCCCCGGAAAGCAAAAGAATCGTTTAAATGCAATGAAGACATTTTTTTTTATACATTTACCCAATTAGTACACTAACGGTAACTTATAACGTTCTGAGTTTTAATTTCGGTTTTACAATTATAGTGTGTCGTCGTCCGACATGACAGAATTCCATCCCTACCCCCCATTTTTTTTTTTCGTTTTTCATTAATTTATTCAAGAGAACATAAAACGCGTGAAAAAAAAAGAGACAATTTCATTTAGACATGAAAATTATTTTGTGAGCGTCTTGTGTGAGTGCGCGCGCGTGTGTGTCGTGTGTACGTCTGTACGTCTGTGATGACTTTTCCTTGTTCGTTTATTTATTTTCGTTTTGATTTTCATCGTCTGGATTGTTCGTATAACCCATTCGGTTTTTAAAATTTTTCTTTTTCTTTTTGTATTCTTTTTTGATTTTTATGGCTCCTGCTCCTCGATCCCCACCACCCTTCATTACCTCCATTCCTTGTTACCTTACCTGACCACAATCTACTTCACGCGGGGTACCGGATGTCTTCGAACTACGCAAACAAAAACAAACACACACTATTTCCAAAAAAAAAAAAATGAACACATCGAACCCAACAAACTCCAATTTTTGGGGTAAAAAAACAAACAAACAAACAAAACAAAACAAAACAAACCCCAAATACACGAGCAGTTGGATTGACCACCGTAGGTGCCATGAGCGTTACTGTCAGCCTGAACACGAACGGCGTCGGATTGGATTCGACCCTCTCGGCGATCGCAGCTCCTGCCACCGGACCCGGGCAAATGCCCATCACCAACGGATCATCGCCTACCAATAATCAGACGACCATCGGTGCTGTGACATCTTCTCCAGCTACAGTCGGAACGGCCCCGGCAGCCGCAGCGGCCGCTGCCGCCATCACCAGCGCTAATAACGCTGCAAACAATGTAGGGGTAGTGCTCAGTCCCGTCAGAGTCGAGTTGTGAAATCATCTTCATTTTTTGTTTTATTTTTTAAATTATTATTTATTTATTTTTTTAGATAAATGATTAAAAAAGAAACCGTGAATCAAGAGAAAGATTAGCATCTTTCGTCCATCCCGTCAATGTTGGTCGAAGATTGAAGTTGTGTATAAAAGAGCTTGTTATGTATTCTATTTCATTCTTAATTAATCCTCTTTTTAGCTTTCATCTAACGAAGAACGTAAGAAAACGAAGTTAACTACCAAGCAGAGATGGGATGAAATTCATTTTGTGCATTTCAACCATGTTAACTCACGTTGAAAGGGAAACTCTTTCAGTCCATATCGTTGTGTGCACTCGCATCGTTGCAAACATTGATTTCCGTTTCTCGTATTATGCCCGACGAACTCTTGTCAGACCCCCACACAAAATACTGATGATCTTCTCTGCCCGCCGCGTACAAGTATTTACACACAAAAACAACAAATGAAACATTTTGTTGCTTTCTTCTCTTTTTTCTTTCGTCATTGACAGCCCTCCCCCGTTTTTTTTTAGAGGCATTGCAGTACGCAGAAAGAATGGGAGTTCGCATAAAACTGTCTCCCCCATCTTGTTCAAGAATTCAATTTTATGGCATTCGCTTCAGTGCAGCTCTTTGTACTTTCATTTGTCCGTCTTTCATCGCAGTCCCTCACTTGAATTCACACAACCACTATTGCTGCTGTTGCCACTTTGACGATCCATATAATATGCTCGTGTATACATAAAAAATTTATATATGCCGTTATCGTGACTTATTTGAACTTAGCATGTTTTTTTTTTCTTTTTTCTTTTTTTCGGTTCGTTGATCCTTTGCTCCCCGTTCCCCCTCGTTCGTCATGATAACATTTTCACTTTGCAAACTTTTGATTCTTTTTTCTTCTTTCTAATAAAAGGAAAATTCTATGATATTGCAAAACGACGTCTCATCTACAAGGGGAAAAATTGGATGTTAATCAACGAATTTCTATTTTTTTTCTTCTTCACTTTCAGTTGGCTGTTGACGAAAAAAGAAAGTAAAATGAAACCGACAAAATTTGTTTTTCCTTACATTTTCTCTTGTATTTTTAATGGTACGTATTCTCGTCCAGGCCATTAGGCAAATGCAGCGAGAAAGTCCAGTTTCCGAGGGATTATGTAAATTGTACACAAGGGAAGAAAATCCATTTGGACAGCAGCTCCTTCCTTCAACCGCCCAGAGAACGAGAACCAAATTGGACAGCGTTGTGTGTGGCAAAACGAAAATAGGTAAACATTCACTGCTGCTCGGACACGATAACTTTGGCCTTCTCGGGGATGATAGGTAATTGTCGTTTCGTGTGAGTACGGACATTGAATTCCCTTTAATATTCAAGATAAAATTTCGATTAAAACATTGACTAGGAGCAACGAAGCAAATCAAAGAAACAGAAACATACTTCCGTCTGGCTGCAATCCTGCTGCTTCGCAGCTCGTTCCGTGAGTTGTACACGTGCCTGGGCACATGACGATGACGGTTGATCCGTTTGATCGCTGGATGGTGGGCGAATTTCTCCACCAGCTTTGCATTAACTCGTAGAGCCGTCTTTTCACGAGGTTTAACCTGAAGTCGGACGAAAAATCATTAAGTTCAACATCCGCCTTTGTACCGAGTAGTAACTTACCACGCCAAGTTTTTCAGCGGCGCGAGCTTTCCAAATGCGGATGTTCATTTCGTCGGAGCCGGAATAGATGAAACGGTCGTCCAAGGACCAAGCTGCACAAGTCAGCCGCTGCATGCGATTTGTATGGTAAATATCTCGCGAATGAGCCTAGAACGTAACCGAAGTATGAACTCGTTAAGTAATTGGTATGTTTAGCAAACTATGAATCTCCATACCTGACGAGAATTGTAGAGACGAATTGTCTTATCGTAACTTGCGCTGACAAACTCCTTGCCAGTCGGTGAATAGTCAACGTCGATGACAGCTGAGACGTGATCTTTATGCACGTTAATGGGACTAGCGAAATTTCGCATGTCAAATGTGTACAGGCTACATGGAGGAAACGGGAAATAGCGTCAGTCATGGGATGACGTGTTATGGATGTTTTTAGTTTTTTTTTTAAATGGAAAATAAACAGCATTTACTTATAATCTTCATTGGCTACGGTGAAGATAAAAGCTTCCATGGGATTCCAGCAAAGTGAATTGCTCCTCATCTGCAGGACAACTTTCCTTAAAGGTGCAGACTCCCTCATGTCGTACAAGATGATGCTTCGATCACTACCGCAGGCAGCTATTGAGAAATCAGGTCTGAAGTTCAATAATACGACACAAAAGGATGATAAAATGAAATGTCTTCTGTGTTCTACTTATAACATTTTCTTCAACTTGATTGAATTTAATGCATTGTAAGCTGTCAACGCCCCACTGGAAAGTCTTGATTGGTTGGGCGCGAGTTTGTTCCCATAAATTGCAAGCTTCTCCACAGGTAGCCAAATATGGTTTAGATCTGTGGTGGCTTACACCAGTAAGCATGCTACGTGTCACTATAGTGTTTACTGGTGCCTTCAAATCACTGCCGTCTAGTTCCTGAGTTTTCCATTGTTTAATAAGTTTATCATCTCCGACAGTGTATAAAGATGATGTTTCCTGACTAAATGCCATAGCTCTTAGAAATCCATCATGGGCCTGAACAGTATACACTATTTTCCTTTTTGCGACATCCCACAATTTTAACTGTGTAACAAAAGGTTTAATACTAAACATATACTTGTTTAAAAAGCTAATACCTCTCCATCGCACGCTCCACTGTACAGCCAAGACAAGTGATCAGGATGTTTGCCAAGGCAAGTTAGACCATCCTGATGACCATCGAGGGAACCAATGAATGGCATAGCAAAAACCCTTTCTAATTTGACAGCATTCATGGCACGCGTATATTCTCTAGGAGCTTCTAGTGGATGTAATGCTGGATTGTAGTTCCTAGGTACTTCAATCAAAACCAATACATTCATCAGATTTCAGATTACAAAATATGGTCATTAACACGATATGTTACATTTGTGGATGTCTCTTTTTGTTTCTCGCAAATAGTCATCAGGATTTCGCACCAAAACCTTCACTTTCATTTTTGATTCGCCGCTGAAAATATCCATGGTTAGTGAAACAATATATCAAATGGCAATGAAAGACTAACAAAACGAACACATGTTCACACTTCTCAACTCTTAATAGCAGACTAACATGGATTACAAAGAACCAACCAAAACGTACTGGCGTGACAACTTGGACAATAAACAAAAATTGCTAAAAAACACGCTGAGTTATTTTTTAAATGAATCAAACAATAAAATGAGCTTTTTTAGTCATTAAAAAATAAATATACAGTATAGGTCCAAATTAAAAAACAAACAATAACAATTGGTAAATGTATAATGACGGCAACGCCTTCGTTTTGGTAATAAGCAACAGCAGCGTATGCTCGCGTGCCATCTGAGATCAGGTTGCAACAAATACCAGATGAGAAGTTTGGTGTATATTTTTGTTGGCATTAGATGGCAGCACGTTGGATACTAGTTTTTGAAGGCCATAAGCTACTTTTTACAAACAGGATTTCTCGTTTTACTGGTAACAAACTTCAATTATATGGCCGTTATAAAATTCAAATAATTTATAGGAATTTAGCGTCGAAATTTTGTGAATAGGGTTCGGTCCCGGTCAACGCGTGTTACCCGTAACCGGAAGTTACTGAAAAATTAATTATTAAAATCTGTCTTTTTTAGCTTCTTTTCGCCTTTATGCCAGTTCTTTTTCCTCCAGTTGCCAGGGGGCGTGGCCCATGTGACACAATGGCCACCGGCAGCTACTGGTGCTGAACTCTGCCCGTTGGCGTCACATGCTTCGCATATTAGCATGGTTCTTATTCTAGAAATTTATGGCCATCTTGAAAATCACCGTGGTTTTCCCAGTGTCTGTCAAAGCAATTCATGTCGTTTAAGGTATACTTCTCAATCCTGTTCAAGTTCTAAAGAACATACGGGCTGTCATGGCTGCATTTTAGTTATTCCAGAGCCTGTACGTGGAGATTTTGAGGAAGCTGCACATGAATATAACACCAAATTGGATATATGTGCTGGTTTCACAAAAAATGAATTTGGCTGGTCGGTGGCCGCAACGAAAGCGTAATGCTTTCTACAAGTGACAATTTCAAAAACTTCCATGGTAGTAAAATGTAACTACACTCATTTTAAGTTCATTTCAACAAAAAATTCTTTTTTTCAGTTGATTGCAAGTGTTTTAGCGTTGGTGCATTATTCTGCTAGTATAAAAAGCAGCATAACCACCAATGGGCTAACCAAAATGTAAAATCTAACGGCTCATGAATCAGTAAGTGAGTTTAACTACATTAGTTATAGCTTTGAATAGGGGTTATAATACAATATATAATATAACTTTTTATAAGTCAAATTTTGACTGTATATTTCATACTGTACAGTTTGTGGTTTGAATATCTGGAATTAAATTGCATCCAATCATTTGAAAGGTGAATTCATTACTCACGAAGTTGTTGAATGTTCCAATTCAAGTAGTTGAGCAATTTAACCTGCAGCTATGAATGAACATCTAGTCTACTCTTAAATGGTTTCAACCCAGTTGTGCCAATTGAAAGTTATTTAAGGTTTTCATTCCAACATTTGTGATCTTTGATATGAAGATGTGATGCTATATGAAGGCAACCTTTATAATTAGACAATATGTGCAATGAAAAACAGTAAGCTTGTATTTTTCTACAGCCATTTAGTTGTAGTACCCTTAAACTGAAAGCAAAATCATTCATGTTTTCCATTGGTCTTACATTTTATTTCCTGTTATTGCAGTAATATATAAAACTAGTTGGTTAGCTTACTAAGGGAAAGTGGTAAACTTTTCTGAATAGTAATGAAATTATTGGGTTGTAGCTACAATAATTGGTCTTTTTGATGGGGTAATGTGTTCATTTTCTCTAGTAAAAGGTTTCTGGATTGTATCAGTGAATAAATCTCTGGGGTGTTAAACGATTAATTAATTGTTGGATGTCAATCGCTATGATTGGATTTTATTAATTTTTTTATTATTATTTTCTTTAGGTGTGACAGGATTTTTCGTTATCGAAGGTGCCATAAAAGTTATTTGTTTTGGATATGTGGTTGTTACGCGATCATAGGCGTCTCTGTGAAGAAACTGGTAATTGATTCATGGTTTAAAAGCCACAAATTTAATAACCATAATATCGTGAATTGTAGGAACAAAAGTTTTTGGTACAAGATCGTCATCCATGGCTAAGATTGGTGTGTAAGTTTAGTTCGTAAAGTTGAGGAAAAACTGCAAAGATTATCCATAATCCAACGTGGATATATAAGTATGTTATACATAGGATATACATATATATGTGGATATTATTTAAGTACTTTTGAAAATCTAGGTTTCTAATTGGAAAATATATGCCGTCAAGTTATTTTGGAAGAACGTAGAGGGAGTTAGCAAATTTTTTCTTTTCTTATGTAAGATGAGCCATAGAACCCAGGGTTGGGGTTCTATGACTGCGGTAACGCCAATTCTTTTTGGGGGGCTCGTCGGATATTTTCAATTTACATGTGCCTGTTTTTAATACTAAGCACCATTTCGATCCATTTCCTTACAAAAAAAATTCTATCAATACGGACATTTTCGTGAGAGAACACAGTTCGGCAACCTACAAAAAAAACGGGCGCTTCTTGGTTCAAACTGTCGTGGCGTAAGTTACATTAAGTCTTTCTGATTGTTGTTTTAAACGGTTTCACAAACTGCCTTGTCACTTTATCACTGAGTGTATCACCTTATCAAAGTCAGTAAGCAGTACTAACATTTTGGTCCTCATTAATCTGAAGCTGGTTAATGAAGTTGGAGTAGCGGAGCAACCTAACGTCTTTTGGAATGCCGATGAACTAGGTTTGGCACATTGGTTTAAATGGTTTTCGTCCTGTTTGTAATTGGGATGCTGCATATGTCAATTATCGATCAGCTTTCATGATGTTTAATCTTGCTATGTTTTTCTTTTTATTTATGAATTTAAAATGGGCTGGTCGTTTCTTGCCAAAACTTATTTGCAATAAAACCAATTAAACATCGGTTTTGTTGTTTAACAATCTTACGAAGAAGAAACATGTCGAATGGGCTTCAACCTTTTTTTTTTCCTTAAAATAGCCAATTCCAGTTCCCTATCCGTCTCACAATTCCCGTCTTTCCGAACTAATCAGCCGTTCAATTTGCGTTCGTGTTATTTTGTGACGTTAATAAGGGCCGTTATAGATTGCGCACTGTATTTTGGCTTAACTGCCAGACTTGAGTTTTTCGGCTTTTCGGTTATAGCCAGTTGAAGTTACATCATAACTTCTTCAATATAAAAACGTTTTCTTTGAAAACAACCAAAAAATTACCTATTTTTCGTTACACGGAGTTATACTAAATTTCAGATCGAAAAAGTGGTAAAAGAATTTGTAGTTTGTCAGATGATGGTTTGAATTGTAATATCTTGAACTATGATTAGTTTTTTACACTATTGCATTTCTAAGAATCGATAAATAAATATTTATAAAGGGAATTGATTTTGCATTGCTCCGCCTTTCCCACACAATTTCACAAGTTTTATACATTACATCAAACCGAACTCCACTTTCCACTGCTTCTTTCCACTCATTTCAATTATGCAATAGTTACCAAAAAGTGGAAAATGGAATTCCGGCTAGGGTATTACGAATAGGCCATGATTAAAACCCATAGGATTGAACAGTTCCTGTCGTCTGCATGTCAGCCATTTTAAGTTGTGTGAACATGGAAACATTTTTGCTCTGTGGTTTTTGAAAGTTTTCCTATTGCTTTCTGTATCTAAACTAGTAAGTAAGTAACACAGATCTATTGTTCTTATCTAGGTATATTTTTTTGGCTTTTTTGTTAGACCTGAGCAGGTGGAAGCCTGGTATATTAACAAGTGATAAGTGAAACAGCAGATAGCATACAATTAATGCCCAGAGTTTGCTTTGGTAAATGCATACTTATGCTTTTGGAATTTACTGTCTGATAGTTCTTCACAGAGCATAGCAGAAACATTTTGGTTAATTTAATGCTAGAGACTTTGTAATGAACCTCTAATGCAGGATCGTGGGTTAAGTCAAAAGGATTGACTTTGGTCTTTCAAGCTTAAGCCCACTAGTTCAGCTATTATGGTTTAAGATATCTGTTGTTCATCTTTCTTACCATAGTATTCCATTTTGTGACTTCTGTTTTTACTCGAAATTTTGTTATTTGATTTCCCTGAATCTTGATTCAAATAGTAATGCTGTATGATAAAATTGCTGTTCATTGGTCTCATTTCTTTACATTTTTTACGCAGGGCCAACAAGAAACGAAGTCCTCATTTTCGCCTCATCGCCGTCTTCATCTTTGCCTCTTCGCCTTCGCCTTCGCCTTCGTCTTCGCCTATTCGCCTCTCCGCCTTCGCCTTCGCCTATTCGCCTCTCCGCCTTCGCCTATTCGCCTCTCCGCCTTCGCCTATTCGCCTCTCCGCCTTCGCCTATTCGCCTCTCCGCCTTCGCCTATTCGCCTCTCCGCCTTCGCCTCTTCGCCGTCTTCGCTTCTTCGCCGTCTTCGCCGTCTTCGCCTCTTCGCCGTCTTCGCCTCTTCGCCGTCTTCGCCTCTTCGCCGTCTTCGCCTCTTCGCCTCTTCGCCTCTTCGCCTACGTCTCTTCGCCGTCTTCGCCGTCTTCGCCTTCGTCTCTTCGCCTTCGCCTCATCACCGTCTTCGCCTTCGCCTCATCACCGTCTTCGCCTTCGCTTCATCGCCATCATCTCACTGCCTCGTCGCTGCCTACGTCTTCACCTCATCGCCATCGTTCGCCTGTGACCAACAACGATGGAACAGTCGAATCCAAGAAAAAACTCATAGCGATAGAACGTGACTTCGCCGCGGAACTTCCCGGATACTGTTTTGTTTTGTATTTCTGTATGTTGTGTTGTATTGTTAACCCGTTGGCTGCCACCCCGTTTTCTTCCATTTTTTTTGTAGCTTTTAGGGACCGGGCGCTGTTCTCCCCATGGCCATGGGGGGAACAGTCGCCAATGCGCCTAAAGGCCTCGTGCCTTTAGGCGCGCGTAGGCAATGCACCAGCAGGGCCTTCTCCTTTTCGGCACGGTGATAGAAAGCCGGGGGTGTGCATTCCCATAATGGCCTCTATCACCGTGCCAGCCCGGACTTGTCTTCGGACAAGTCCCCCCTTGGTCGGGATCCTTCAGACGCGACAAGTAGCTACTGTAGTTGAAGCAACCTACGGGTTGCGTGGGCAACGGCAGCCAACGGGTTAACAAGTTGTGTATGTATGTATGTATGTATGTATGTATTGTATAATATGTAAAAAGTGGCGGAATGTAGGGTGGAGGAGGGACAATAAAAATAATTCCATTTAATTTACTTGTTCGTGTGTATTTTATTTATTATTTTGGACTTATTCCGAACCACACCATATTTAGAAAACAACTAACCTCAGAACTCGCCGTTTCACTTGAAAATTTAGCTATCAGAAATTTTTCTTTAAATACCTTTTATCACTCTACCACATTCGCTTTTTACTGATGAAAACAAAACAAAAACCAGAATTTAAAAATCTTAAGAGTAAATTCTCTTTCTTTCTACAATGTGTCAAAATACAATTACTAAGTAAAGAAAGAAAGAAAAACAATCTTCATTGGTACAAGATCTTGTCATCTATTAGCACTATGAAGGAAATCAACCAATTTCAAATTTAACTTCCCTATGTTTTGATTTATGTAGGTAATTAATCCTAAACAAAAGAATGATGTTGGATATATTTTATTTACAATGAAACCATATCTTTTTCCCACCTTCATGACATGCATGACATTCCTTTTGTCATAAAGGCTCCCATGGCCAATGCAGCATATTCGGTACATCCTTGAGGCCTGCAATTGCAACTATAAAACCAAAACCGTTAAGAATAAATAGTGAAAGACCCTCTAAGTTCTGAATAAATTTTGACAATTAAGAGTGTGGGAAATATTAAACGTAATGATTACTGTTTTTATGGCAAATGTTGTGCAAAGCTGGCAAGCAAAATTGGTGCATCTGAATTACCAATATGAAATACATGCTGGGAATCAAACGATGGTCGAGCAAAGGTTTTTCGTTAAATAATTTTCAATGCTTGGAATTAACATTCTTCCAAATTCAGTTTTACCAGAAAGATCTGTAAGAACTTTGTACGGATTTGCTTCAATGTGTAACGCTGCGCAACAAAAAGGAGTAATCTACGTTAAAGCTATGTTAAAACATACCTGAAATTACAGCAAATCTAAATAGAAATTTTCATGAGAGACCTCCATTACATCTATCTTTCTCGTCGACGCCATGCCAAATGAAACAGCTGACTGTATAGATGCGCATCAGCGGCCTCTTGCTTTCTAATTTCTAACCAAAAAAAAAAAAAAAAAGCTGAAAAAATAAATGCTCAGCTTAACTTTTATACTATGGCAATATATGGCAATCCGTTTTACATAAAAAAAAAAAAAAAAAAATGGCGGAAAAAAAAAAAAAAAAATCGCACTTTTTTCTTTTTTTCCGACACGTAGCCATCTACCGCTCAGACTCATTATTACTGGCGTAGGCAATTTCAGTCCATTGGATGCCATTCGCAGTTAGTTCAGTAGCGTGGATGGAGAATAACGCGTGGCTGGAGGAACAATTGAAAAATGGATAAGATAATACAACAAAAGGATGGTAAGTATAAACATTATTATATTTGTTTTGAATTATTAATTATTGTTTATTAGATCAAATTATGGACCTGCAGGCTCAATTATTGCAACAGCACAAAATATTAGATAACAGCAAAGCTAAGGATGGTAAGGCCTAATACATAATGATTCTATTTATTTGCTTTTATTCATTTGTGTTTTGTAGCTCAAAGTTTGAGTCTACAAGCTCAGCTAGGGGAAAAGAACAAATTGGAACAGAACAGTTTCCAAACAGTGAAGGAGGTTTTTCCAAACTCAAACCTAACTGAACATGAGGATGAATTGGCATTAGGCGAACACAGTCAGGTACCTAAACTTTTCAAATAAGAATTCAAAATAAGTATAGAATTTTAACAAACAATTCTTTATTGTTTAGTTATTCAGTCTACCACCTGACAGTGTGTTAAATTTAAATTCTGTTAGTGCTGCACAAAAAGAATCGTTAGTAATAAGCCCATGCAGTGAAGGAAGTGAACAATTGTGGGACCGTATTTGGGCCGAAAATGGGTGTGGTACGGAAACCAAGATATGGCACAAGTTCAACATGAAACATGGATTAGGTACTTTTCGGTTTTATGTCTATTGAAAAAGTATTTTTAATGCTATTATTTTGCATTCACAGAATTTAATGGGGGATCAAATCAAGTCTGGAAGTGTTACAGGATGGAAGAGTCAGCCTACAGATGAAAAAACACAGAGTGCATTACCATTAAGGTATGAGGTAAAGTAATAGAGTATGCACATTGTCTAATGTGTTTATTTTATTAACAATTCAAAAGATTAATCCTAGTTTCAGCCAAACATGAAATAATCCAGAGAAGTGCCATCTTGTGTTAATAAATCCAGTACAACAGCAATCCTTTATAGTTCTGTCACAGCTAGAAACCTCAAATAATTCTGCTTCTCTTGCTAAAGAACAACTTGTCCTTTACGTTCAGAGTGTTGGTGAAGCTGGGTACTTAAATGGCCCTAAAGATGTTTTAATTTTGCTGCTGTTGCAGAGATGAACATCATACATGGACTTTTTAGGTATGAAAGGAATTTTCTTCAAAAATTTTGAATTTCTGACAAAGCATTTCTCCTGCTTTTTGCCAACCATGTCTAATCTACCAAAAAAAATTTTATCCAATAGGAAAGGATTTTCATGTACTGGGAACACAACTATCAACAATGCAACATTGTACAGGTGCTAGTTTATCATTCAAGAGCCTTATACAATGATGTTAATCTGCAATTTGTATGTCCTTCCCCAAGCTTCCACCAGAAGTTGAATCTATGAGTCATGTAAGTTACATGATCAACAGTTGATATGTTTAACGGTGTTGTTTTTCTTTTCTCAATATAGGTTAATAGTAACATTGGATCTGAAAAAATTCTTGGTTTGGGGCAAGATACTGAATAAATTGTATTGATTGGATGGATGACATGACATTTCTATACTTAATTCGGATTCCCCAGACGGTATTTGATATTTAAAAAAATTGAAGTGCATATCTGGGCTCCCTTCTTTTCTGAAGCCCCGTTTCCCCTTGACTCGTAATAAGCCCGTAGGGGGTCATGCCCCTACTGTACGGTATATATAAAAACAACATATACCGAGGTTTGGAGGGCTCTGGCCGGAAAGGGGACGTGGGGTGCCGCTTAGTCCGATGATGTGTTCACGGAGGGCGATGTGGCTACCCACAAATCCGAACTAAAGGTTAATCGCTCCTGTAAAAATGTTCCAAATCTTCAGCTCTTCTTCCGGCTTCTCTTAGCCAATCACCGGGTAATCTCCCCGGTGGGTCAACAAGGCAGTGTCTCCCCCTGCCTGGGTTGACGGCAACTTTTGAAAGGGCTATTGTGCCTTTTTAAAGTTGCAAAAATAATTGTAATGTGCAGAGAATTGTCAATAAATTTTTTTTTATAAAATTTTTTTGCAAAATTTGTTATTTTCATTGTCTGTGTTCACACATTACAGTTATCAAATTTTTTTTATTCAGCTTGCGCAATTCAATTTCATTGTTTTTGCCACCGTTGTATCGTTTATCTGTAAGTATTCAATTATTATTTCACTTTTTGAATTCTTGAACTTAGACAAGGAATAACGTGTAATACATGGATATTTTCTGAAGTAATTTTGTATTTGTATATTGTTTTACTGGTATGGGAATCGATCCTCAGACATTCAGCGTGCAACGCCGATGCTCTAACATTGAGCCACGAGATATATCTAAATTTTTTATTATCGCATATCATATGTTATCGTCTAGGATGTTTATGCAGTCTTTCACAACTATATGTTTATCTTTGTATTGCTTTTATAATGTCCATAGCTCTGTGGTAGAGCATTCAGCTGCGATAGCTGTTACACTGGGTTCAAACCTTACTAGATGTATAAAAATCTACATTTAAATGGAGAAAATAATATTGCAGTATTGCATTTCAGTTTTATTCAAATTGTAAATGCAACTCCGCAAGTGACTAGAAAAAAGCCAACTTGACATCATATGATTCATGGCTCATTGGTAAAGCATCGGCGCGGAATGCCGAACATCTAGGGTTCGATCCCTGGATAATAATTGAATGCTTACAGGAAACAATGCTTACAGGAAACAATGCTTACCATTAAACGTGGCATAAACAATAAACGAGAATTGAGAAAGCTAAATAAAATGTGTGAACACAGACAATGAAGGCAACAAATTTTGCAAAAAAATTTTATAAAAAAAAAATTTATTGACAATTCTCTGCACATTACAATTATTTTTGCAACTTTAAAAAGGCACAATAGCCCTTTCAAAAGTTGCCGTCAACCCAGGCAGGGGGAGACACTGCCTTGTTGACCCACCGGGGAGATTACCCGGTGATTGGCTAAGAGAAGCCGGAAGAAGAGCTGAAGATTTGGAACATTTTTACAGGAGCGATTAACCTTTAGTTCGGATTTGTGGGTAGCCACATCGCCCTCCGTGAACACATCATCGGACTAAGCGGCACCCCACGTCCCCTTTCCGGCCAGAGCCCTCCAAACCTCGGTATATGTTGTTTTTATATATACCGTACAGTAGGGGCATGACCCCCTACGGGCTTATTACGAGTCAAGGGGAAACGGGGCTTCAGAAAAGAAGGGAGCCCAGATATGCACTTCAATTTTTTAAATATCAAATACCGTCTGGGGAATCCGAATTAAGTATAGAAATGTCATGTCATCCATCCAATCAATACAATTTATTCAGTATCTTGCCCCAAACCAAGAATTTTTTCAGATCCAATGTTACTATTAACCTATATTGAGAAAAGAAAAACAACACCGTTAAACATATCAACTGTTGATCATGTAACTTACATGACTCATAGATTCAACTTCTGGTGGAAGCTTGGGGAAGGACATACAAATTGCAGATTAACATCATTGTATAAGGCTCTTGAATGATAAACTAGCACCTGTACAATGTTGCATTGTTGATAGTTGTGTTCCCAGTACATGAAAATCCTTTCCTATTGGATAAAATTTTTTTTGGTAGATTAGACATGGTTGGCAAAAAGCAGGAGAAATGCTTTGTCAGAAATTCAAAAATTTTTCAAGAAAATTCCTTTCATACCTAAAAAGTCCATGTATGATGTTCATCGCTGCAATGCCAACGAAATGAAACATCTTTAGGGCCATTTAAGTACCCAGCTTCACCAACACTCTGAACGTAAAGGACAAGTTGTTCTTTAGCAAGAGAAGCAGAATTATTTGAGGCTTCTAGCTGTGACAGAACTATAAAGGATTGCTGTTACACAGGATTCATTCACACAAGATGGTACTTCTCATTAGACAATTTGCATACTCTATTACTTTACCTCATACCTTAATGGTAATGCACTTTCAGTGTTTTTCAACTGTAGGCTCACTCTTCCATCCTGTAACACTTCCAGACGTGACTTGATCCCCCACTAAAATTTTGTGAATGCAAAATAATAGCATTAAAAATACTTTTTCGATAGACAAAAAACTGAAAAGTACCTAATTCATGTTTTATGTTGAACTCGTGCTATTTCTGGGTTTCCGTACCACACCCATTTTCAGCCCAAATACGGTCCCACAATTGTTCACTTCACTTCCTTCGCTGCATGGACTTATTACTAACAATTCTTTTAGTGCAGCACTAACAGAATTTAACTTTAACACACTGTCAGGTGGTAGACTGAATAACTAAACAATAAATAATTGTTTGTTAAAATTCTATACTTATTTTGACTTCTTATTTGAAAAGCTTAGGTAACTGACTGTGTTCGCCTAATGCCAATTCATCCTAATGTTCAGTTAGGGATGAGTTTGGAAAAACCTCCTTCACTGTTTGGAAACTTTTCCGTTCCAATTTGTTCTTTTCCCCTAGCTGAGCTTGTAGACTCAAAATTTGAGCTACAAAACACAAATGAATAAAAGCAAATAAATAGAATCATTACGTATTAGGCCTTACCATCCTTAGCTTTGCTGTTATCTAATATTTTGTGTTGTTCCAATAATTGGGCCTGCAGCTTCATAATTTGATCTAATCAACAATAATAATAATTGAAAACCAATATAATAATGTTTATACTTACCATCCTTTTGTTGTATTATCTTATCCATTTTTCAATTGTTCCTCCAGCCACGCGTTATTCTCTCCATCCACGCTACTGAACTAACTGCGAATGGCCTCCAATGGACTGAAATTGCCTATGCCAGCAGTGTTTCCACTTTCCGCAAAGTGGTATCCCTAGAACGTTGCCAGACTGGGGACATAAATCCCTATTAAAAAAAAATAAAAGCCCCAGAAAAATCCCTGTTACTTTCATGGCATACTCTGATACTCACATGGCCTACTATAATAACGGCCTGTCAGCGCGCAATACCTCCAGCGCGGAGGTACCTAAAACTGCATTGCCAGAGGGGCGTAATACCCCAACCGAGCTCCACTTTCCACTGTTTGGTAATGAATTGAAATGTGTGGGAAAAACAGTGGAAAGTGGAACCAATGCGCCGCACGTTGTGCACTAGCGCCGCGCGTGGCCAGCTTACGGTAGGAAAGGGAAAAAAGAAATGACTGAGGCTAGATTCGAACTCGGGTCTCCAGCTTATATATAGCTTGTTATATCGCCAATAAATAATATAAACAATAAATATTATAATATTACCATAAATTCTCTATTTGCACTTACAAAACATACATACAGCTACTTACAAAACCACTCTTCGCTCCAATCACTCCACGCTTGAACTCGTCATCAACAACTAGATACTAAAATTTAGATACAAAAAGCAAAAAACAACAAAAACTTACGGGTAGCGAATTGGGTCACATATCCCGATGATAAGCTGCCTGCATCCACGAGCCGTCTTTCAGGCCGTGGGGAGGCTAACGAACAACCTACGTTCAACGATCACCTCTTCTCTACCTTTCAGTTTGTGGTTCGATCTTCAAGGTAGTGAACAGTACTACAGATCGATTTTTAGCCTGGCAAGGCTATTTTTTGTCATTTTTAGCCTGACAAGGCTTTTTTTGGTGTGCCATTTAGCCCCTTTATTATAGTAGGCATGGCTCTTCTTTTTTCTCTTTTCTTTTCTCTCTTCTTGTTTTCTCTCTTCTTTTTTTCTTTCTTCTTGTTTTCTCTCTTCTTTTTTTCTTTCTTGAGGGCGTAGAATCTTGCGTCTTGATATGTTGTAGAAGCTTGCGTAATCCGATGAATCTTGCGTATCTTGAATGAAGATTTGGAGGGAAAGGGAGGGGGGGAAGTTGGCGGTGTCGGGACTTGAACCCGGGGCCTTCAGAATGCGAAGCGAAGGTGGTAACCACTGTGCCAGGACCGCACATTTCAAACAAATTTATTTTTCATCGACCTTCGTTCTAATACCGGAGCTATATAATATGTGACTAATAGTATTGTCGCGCTGTGGTAGGGCGCTGTGGTATAGCACTGAGATCATACGTCGACTGTCCGTGTTCGGTTCTTATAGACGCCATTGCTTCAAATTTTTTTTTTTTATTTTTATAAATGTAAATAAAAAAATAAAATAACCCATTTTATTTATTTTAGAACAGTATTAAATCGAACACATTTTTAAAGCAATTAACCAGTGCCCGTCAAAGCCAAACAAGTTACCAGAAAAATTTAAATTGGCTATGGAAATAAAACCATCGGATTGCCCCATCATATTTGTTTAGTTAAGCAATAAAGATATGGTTTTTTCCAAAAATAATTGTCATCGAACTTTCAACGTTATAAAGCCTCAAGAGAATCACAGCGTTTCCCAATGAACAGTGTGTTGCTCACCTAGATAACAAAATTGTGTGAGAGGCCTCGGGTTCATCATGTCTCAACAACAAATTGTTCATCATGGTTGAACAAAATAGATTCGTAATTCCTACGTATATATTCAAGGAACTCTCCCCAGCTTTTGCAATTGGGTCAAGTGCTTGTCAGAAATTCAGTCGGAGACTTGAGTCTTAAAAAATTCGGCGTGCGATATGTTTGGCACAGACGTTTGGAGGATCAAATGGAGTTCGTGGTGTATCCTAGTCAGTGTTACTTTCTGAAAAGCGTACCGTTCACCATTGTCCGCTTTGTGGCTCTTATTGAGGAACGTTTTACTTTTGAAGTTGCATAGAAGCGCCAAAAGCAACAGCGGTTTGGCCAAAAATCTCAAAATCCCGAGAAATCCCCAGAAAATTAAATAGACCCTGGATAATCCCGGAAACCATAGATTTCCATAACTGCACCCTAGATTCCAAAAATTTTCCTTAAATCCCCCTAAATAGGGTAATATCCCTAGAAGTGGAATGGGTGTATGCCAGTAATAACGAGTCTAAGCGGTAGATGGCTACGTGTGGGAAAAAAAGAAAAAAGTGTGATTTTTTTTTTGGCGAAATTTTTTTTTTTTTTTTGTGTAAAACGGATTGCCATAGTTACATACTGTATGGCAATCCGTTTTACCCATTATAAAATAAAAAATCTTTGGCCTTTTTTCTATTTTATTGCTATCGCCATCTACCGGTCACATTTCTAGATATAGAATGGGCTTATATAGTCGGGCTTAAAATATTTTAGATTACTCCAAAACTATAAAATTACGTAAAAACAAATTCCATTTTCGTGTTCCTTGATTAATCCTGAATCAGAATCATCTATAGTTATCTAAATTTAATGCTATTATTTTTTAATAGGAAAAAATATTAAGCCCGGCAGTATAAGCGCGGCCTTATTTTTGAACCCTACTTTTACCGTTTTTTACGTTTTATTCAAAAGCTATGAGTCCCACGAGAAAACAACCCTCACATTCGTGATGCCCGTTTAATTCTGCATCGAAACCACGTATTTAAAGCGAAATCTTAAATTTTGCCAAAATTGAAAAAGTAAGAAGGCTATAACCTTCTCACTTATCCCATTTTCTTCAAATCCTAGATTTCATTAAAAATACATTATTCCGATTCTAAATTGATCGCTGATCACGAAAATGGGGTATTTTCTCATATTAGGCATTTACTTTTTGAATTAACCATAAAAAACAGAAAGTCGGGCTTAAAATTTTTTCGGTCAGTGTATGTAGAGAATTAACTAGAAATCGTACCGGTAGATGGCGATAGCCGTAAAAGAGAAAAAAAGGCCAATTTTTTAAAATTTTTATTATGGGTAAAATGGATTGCCATAGATCCCCGTTAAATTTTGAATAAAATTCATGTATTTTTAGCTATAGTTAGATTTTTGCCAAAAATGAAAGAGTGGGAAGGCTATAGCCTTCTCACTTTTGTCGAAATTCGCAAAAAAAGGAAATCTCAAGGAATTTGATGAAACTCACCAGAAGTAATCAGAATTAAACGCTGATTCCCAATATAGCATTAGTTTTACCGTAGGTTGTGCAGTTTTTGAATAAATCGCAATTTAAGTGATTTTTGTTTGTTTTTCGTCGTTAGCGACATCTGTTAGCAACAATATAGTTAAAATCGGTTCGGTACTGAAAATATCAATCGTACTAGGATTTAGACATCATTTAGGACTAAAATAATGTTATATGGTAATCAAAGTTCAATTTTACTTGTTACAGGTGAGTTGCATCGAATTTGTAATATTTGAATAATATATCTTCTAACAGATGGCGCTGGCAACGAAAAACAAATTAAATTACTTTGATTACATTTTATCCAAAAACTACACAATTAACCAGAAAACTAATGCTATATTTGGAACCAACGTTCAATTTTGATTATTTGGTGTGAGTTTCATACAAATCTAAGGGATTTTTTTTTTTTTTTCGGATTTCGAGAAGAATGGGAAGGCACTTTTGTCGAAATTTGCAATAAAATGAAATGTCAAAAAATTTGATGAAACTCACCAGAAATGATCAGAATTAAACGCTGATTCCGAATATAGCATTTGTTTTCTCTTAAGTTGTGTAGTTTCTCAATAAATCGAAATTTTAAACGAATTTGGGTTGTTTCTCGTCGCTAGCGCCATCTGTTAGCAAGAATATAGTTAAAATCGGTTCGATACTCGAAATATCAATCATACTAGGATCTAGACATGACTTAGGAGTAAAATAATATATTATTTAAATAACTGTTGAATTTTATTAAAGGCCGAAGACAATATTTAGAAGTCAAACTAGATTTGAATAACTCATACTGCTGTGAAGGCCTTCCCACATGGTAAGTGGAGCAGTAAACAGGAATTTTTACCATCTGCAACAAAATCATATTACTTGGGTATTTAGCTTCCAAGCTATAATGGTATGTGCCAAATCATTTAAACACTAGCAGTTAGAAGAAACAGCAACTTATCTTTGCTGTCATTACATATTATTCCTCAAACATAAGTTAAGCTGTAAGGCATTTTTATGTAAAATCCTATTTGTAAATGGGAAAGATTTGGCTCTGAAAAGCGTGATTAGAAATCCGTAAAGAAGAATGCAATTTAAAAAACCTGAATATTAAATTGGTGAAAACTCTAATATGTCAATATTTAACAAATTACCAAATAGTGAAGTGCAGTAGAATAAAATAATGCACATGGCTGCCACATTGCAAAATAAAATAAAAATCATTCTTTTGTAACTTTATGAGTTACTCGCCCGGAAGAATTACGCTCCTTTCAGCGATGGATCGCTTGTTACTAAACTTACTTGTAAGTAATGTTTCTTTGACACAACTATGTATATCCCAAAGTAATTAACATCGGGGTTTTCAAAACGGTTAATCGATACACAAAGTAGAAAAATTATATCAAATTTGTTTGAAAGAGATGTCAAGTGTTCTTTACTGTATTATCGTATCGATCTACTTTATTACCTACTTCAATAGTCCTCTCAGCTAGGCATATAGGTTTCGTTCATCTTCATGGCTGTTCCGTCTTCAACATGCTTACACCCTTGAAATTGTGAAAATAAACACGTTTAATTTTTAAATAACGCTTAAATCAAACGGAGATAACTTTGTTCATATACAAACCAACAACTTCCAAGTCTTTCTTTTGGTATTAGACAGATAGAATTTCAGTGCAAATGCCATTAAGTACAATGAAGATAATTCCTACCAAAACCAGGATGATTTGGAATAACGGTTGGTCAAAACGAAAATTCTTTCTGTAGAAAAGATATGTAAGTTAAGAAATCATTATGATTCACAAAATACTTTTATAAAAGGTTACGATGATGTAGTAATGTGTGAAAAACAGCCATCACTCTCCTAGTTTTCTTCAGTTGGTTCTTTCCAAACTGTTCCACAATTGCATCTAAAATACACATGTACGTATTCGTACTGAGAAGCCAAGGATACGTTGCCATTGTAATAAAAACTAAGAAAGCAAAACAAACAAGACGGAAAAATTATTAGTACTAACCTAAATACAAACCTACAGATGCTCTGTTTACATAGTCATTTTTTTTTTTAAACCTGGAAATAGTTAGAAGATTAATAGGACCATAGATCTTGTGTCATATTTATATCCCCCGGTAATCTACGAACAATTGTTTATCAAATAAGATCTTGTGCAGCAAAAATAACATCTAACTTACCAAATTTTCCCTACTTCTGAACTAGTGCTAGCCAATGAAACTTGAACCAATGCAAACTTCAACACAATCTTCATAATAAAAGGTAAATCATTTAACCATATTCAAATTTCGACTTCATTAAATGATACTTTATAGCACGGTTTAATCCCAAAATCGTAATATGAATCATCACCACCCAGACCTACTGGGAAACCAAAAAAAAGCTAAGATCATGGGAAAGATAGAATCTAGTAAAAAATTCTTTAAACTTTATTACCTATGCTGTTCAATAGTTTCCCATAAATTTGGATGACATGTAACACTATGGTACACAATAGCATAGAATGTCCATTTACAGCATTATTTGGCACACAAATTTTATCCAGTGCTCCTGATTTCCCAATACCTTTGATTTCAGTTGAAATTGAAAGACAGGAATCAAACACATTCAAGTTTGCCACCAAGATGTGGTAACTGCCATCAGGATTGGGAAAGCAAATTAGCTGAATGTTCAAACTATACAGTATGAACATTGGGTATTAAGTACACGACACTTATATTAGTCCCAGTAGCCCTTTGCATATAAACATAAGCCATTATGTTCACTTTGATAGCTATAACCCTATAATTGCAGTGGCCAAAATTTACCATCTTTAAGCTCTCCACATATAGAAAGCTCAATGGGCACCTTATTGCCTTCATTCAATAAACTATGAAAGGACAAGCAATGCACCCCAAGTAATGCTTCTTTTTAGTTTTCTGGAAATCAAAATCACAAAAATTTATTAATGGAATATTTTCATGTACCTGTGCCTAGTGATTCGCTATTGTTGGGTACGTTAGCTTTAGGAACGCCTGAATTCTTACACTATCGCGTGGTGAAGTAATTTGCGGCAAGAATCACTGAAGAAGCACCTACAGTAATAATTTTGTGAACGGCAATTCCATCCGAAACATTTATGAAATGTAACAAATCAGTGATGGCCAGATGGTTTTGGATACGAATTTTTCCCGACACCGGATCTTCGACATGAAAACCATGAGAACGTATTCGACTGCCCGAATTTTAACGAAGGTCTCCAACCCTCTTTTCCTCCATTGGTTGCCGTTTGCATTGTTGCCAGATTGTCACACTCGCCGAATGCGCTGCAACCCCAGGCCAAAAGCTGAATGAAAATACCGTAACGAACTGGCGCGACAGGAATTTTCAGAATTTGTATAGGGAAAAGGGAATTAGGGATACAGACTGTACTGGCACGCCAGCAGGTTTGTATTGGGCGGTAAACGTAAGCGTTGCAACCGCCATCTGTTGGTAAAATTATCGCAAAAACCATCATCGGCAATATTCATTTCAGGTATCTCAACAGAATTCCTTTCGGGAAACTTACTTTTTACTTCCCGAGTTGAGCCATTGAACAATATGGCAAAAGTGGTTTAATTATTGCGTATAGATATGCAAAGGGAAATATCACAAATAACCTATAAAGCTGAATACGCAAGCGTGTATACATTTTGTTTTGTTTATTTTTAAGAAGTAAAAACTAAGAACCAAACATGAAGACAAGTTCATCGTTTTGTTTTTGGTGGTGAGATTCAAATCGTACGGCTTTACTAGACGCCGGAACTCGCACGAAGGACGAACGCAAAATGACAGCACAAGTTTCTATTTCAGAAAAAGTCAAGTCAAACAGAGAATCAAATCAGACAAAACAATAAGCACATCAGCAGCTTTAAACAATTCAAAACTGCTGGTAATCGGGTTTTGCATTCAATAATAATGCTAGTCGCCGGAAGGTAATATAATTGGACAAGGGTTGTGGGGAAGAGTGAAATGCACTGGACAAGATCAATTATTATTCACTTGACTGGTATGATGAAGAATATCTTCCCCACGTCGTCTTTCAGTTTTAAGGGGAGGAAAAAGGTGATGATTTTGAATTCGATCCGCAAATAAGACGAATGTAGTGATTGCACACGATGAGTCCCGTAGCCATGCTACATGATGATGCATTTGCCCTTTTCTGCCCATGGATTGCTCTTCTTGTCCGGAGCGTGAATCAATGGGTCTGTCTTTTCGTGTTCTTCGATGTACTCTCTCATCCTGCAGTTCGAAATAAAAAGATTTTTATGGAAATTAAAGTCAAATAGCTTGCACACGTGAAAATATGCAATAAAAGTCGATTTGATTCAGCATCGGAATAGGATTACACGACAAAAAAAAAAAAAGTGGGAGGAGGGGACGGAGGGGGAGTTCACAAGAGTTGTCGGTTGGCTCTCCCGGCGACTCGGCTTACTGCGTGTCACCGGGCGGCGCATGCGCAGAACTATAGGCTTCCGACAGCGAAAAATGCTACCGCTGGGTCTCGCCAGATCGATCGTGAGACACAATGCGACGATCAATACTTTGGAGAAATTCACAATTGATGGTACACTGGTTTAAATCAGATTTAACCTCACTACTAGGTTGTCACAGAACGCAAAGATTTGTTGTTACTAACTGACCACAAACACTTAGGAGGTTTGGATTTTACAGAGATTCACAAAACACGATAATCGGCTTTCGTTTGCCAGGATTTGAGTCATCGATTGGGAGGAGACCTACACGATTTTCTATTACCAAAATAGACGAAAAAACATAACGAAAAATGTTAACAAACAAGTACTCACGCTGCGATGGATTTGGAGAGTGGCCATCGTTCCATGGTAGCCTGGAACTTCATGTTCTCGATTTGCTTCTTGAGCATATCCTTATCCATCTGAGCTAGAATAGCGAGATCCAGGTTTGAAGCGAAATGGGAGCCGGAGCGCCCGCTTTATACCAACCAAACAATCGATCGACCAAACGAAACGAGTTGGTGGGGGAGAGGACACGCCCTACTAGAGTCAGTAACACGTGACCTGGTTTCAACCAATCCGCTCAATAGCTGCAGGATGTGTGTAAAAAGCAAAAAAATCCTGGCGGTTGAAAGAACAGAGCAGCTGCCGTGAGTGAACGAGAGAGCAACGAAGCGAGAAGTGCGAGTTCAGGCCGGAAATAGGGCCTATCTTTATATACTCGCAGTTTTCACTTATCATCGGATGCCATAAGACTGCGGAATAAGCGTGACCTTCTACATTCTACACCCCTTGTCTATCTTTCGCCTTAGTTTAAGGTTTTCAGATAGAGAATTCCGGCGGTAATCCAATTTGGACATGCGAAGATAATAGTAGCAAAGAAGTCACGTGACAACACAAATTCAATTTGCTGTTTGGACGAAGAGTTGCAGCACTTCCCCCAACGATGATACAATTGCTTCCAATATTTTGCTTACGAAGTCCGTAAGCTGCCACTACTGTTATTACTTCGCGCAAGGTTTCAAACGAAAATATTTCTATACAGACATAATTAACTTCAATTTCTCTAATGTTACGAATCTTCGAAATCCAATCACGAAATGTTCAGCCGTATTGGAATAACACGCAGATCGCGTTCCCGCCAGCCGCATACACAAAATACGTAAATAAATAAAACATTGCATAATGGCTGCGTTTCCTCTGCCGTCCCACCCTCATCTTAATATAACACATGGGTAGGTAAGTTGTATGATGTGTGTTGACTACGAGACGGCTACCATGGATACGCATAGTCGAGGAGTTGGTGCATGGCTGACGGGAGTTGAGAAAGTGGAACGCGCGGCGGCGCAGCGTGTGGTGATAGTTTAGAAAGGCCATCATTCAGTATACCAGCTGGCAGCGTTCGCGGTGATCGTCAACTGTAGTATTCCTGCAGGTCCAGCGTGCGACCATTTTCGCACGCTGTTTTCGTCTTTATCTCTTTTTGTTTATTGTTCGGGATGGACAGATGTGCGCTGTTTCACAGTCAGCACATATAGCGGATTGAAATCCGCGGATTAACTGATTTTTTTGGCAATCGATTTGCGTAACAATCGTGACCAGCACTTTCGGTTGTTGGTCTTTAAAGTCCTTTTCAAAAATATTTTCCATTTTTCTTGATGACTAGAAATCTGATATGGCGAATAATCAACCGAGTGATCCAATTGCCAGAGTTCGCTCTATTGATAGCCAGCAGCAAGTGACGGGCGAAAGTAGCCGTTGCAATAGTCGCAGAAACAGTTTCAGCTGCTCGAACCGCGGATCCGTCAGCTGTTTGGAAGAGGCTCTCTCTTCTGTGGTTGGTGTGCTGCAACTGTCAGCCAGTCAAGAGAGCCTCAACGACGAATTTAAACCGGAAAGTGAAATAGAAATTGCGGCTATCAAAGTATGCAACTCTTGCAAAGAAGAAAATCAAGTTCAACAAGCGCTTTCTGTCCAGCTAGCTCGACAAAGGTAACACACAATTCATCTTTGTCTGCCATTGCTACGTGAGTCACGCAGTTCATCGATCTTATCTCGAAATCGTTGTCAACAGGAGCTACTTGCACGGAAGCGTTGGACCTTATCAATCGCTACTGGGCATCACCGAACTCAAGCGCACGTTATCCGATAGCCAATTGAAAATTTTTATTGGAACATGGAACATGAACGGCAAGGTATGTCAATTTCTGATTGCGGGAAATTCAAAATTTACGTCCAATTTAAAATTTTTGTTTTACGTGCCAATCTTGCAGTTCTATACCAAATTTCGCTGTACAGCGTTACAAAAATGTTTAAGCTTTTGCGTAGTCGATCATTTAATATTTAAATGAAACGCTTTCAGTATGAGATTCCAACTATTTGATAAAAACGTGCGCTTGAATTTGATCGCCTACTCGAGATCGAATTTTTTCTTTCGTGTCACGAGTCACTGTGAAAATCACGTAGGGTGCTGTCAGCATTGTTTAGCCGTTCGCTATAGTCTTAACAAACAAAAACGACAACGCACACATCACCGCTATTGAAAAACCTAACGAGATTAATTATTCATAAACGACTAATGTCTAAACGACACGATGCTCTGAAGCATGATGTATCGATTTTTACCTTGCAATGCATCCTAGACGCCACCATCTACGCTGGAGGATCTCTTGCTTCCGACTCCTCTTCAAAGTCTACACGACGTCGTAGTTATCGGCACGCAAGAGACCAATGGTGAACGAGACGAATGGGAAGTTGGACTGCAGGAGACGCTGGGACCAGGGCACGTTCTATTCCATTCCGTCGAGCTGGGCACAATCCATATGGCCGTTTTCCTCCGCAGAGATCTGATTTGGGTGTGCTCAGGTATGTAATCGTCTGTCTCAAAAACTCATATTCTCCTAGATCATTATCGACTTTTTGTTTATCACGATTATAAAGTACCAGAATCGGACACGCACAGCACGCGAGCGGGCAGCGCCTTCCGGACGAAAGGAGGCGTAGCGATCGGTTTCAGTATTTTCGGTACTTCTCTTCTTTTTGTAAATTGCCACTTGCCGGCCCACGCGGAAAAGGTGGCTGAACGTGAGCGCGATCTCAAAAAGATATTCCTCTCGCTGGATTTGCCAAAAGAGTTGCCGATTCGAAAGAAACAACGAGGTAAACGAACATCTCAACAGTTTATAATGTTCTGAACGTTAAGTACCTGAAGTTAACGATTTGTTCTTTCATAAGATGTTACGAGCAATTACGATCTGGTTTTCATATGTGGCGATATGAACTTCCGAATTAACAAACCTCGAGAAGAGGTCATTGATATCGTCTCGAAAACGTGGGTAGACCCTTCATCTCCTTGCGGCCGGGGTCTAACAACTCTCATGGAAGCTGATCAGCTAAAATTCAGTCTTAAGAACAGTATTAAATGCTAACTTACACATGACGGCACTCTTATATGAAAAGTGTTTTTTTTTTTCACTCCAGACCGAATATTAAAAACGTTCAACGAGGCCAACATAACTTTCCCTCCAACCTACAAATACATTCCTGGAACGGGTGATTTTGATGAAGATAAACAACGAATTCCTTCCTAGTAAATTCTGTCATTTATGATTCAGTTAATTTAAACGTGGTGTAACCTACAAGCTTTTACTTTGTTTCGTATTCCAGTACCGACCGGATACTATGGAAGGAGCGTAAAGGTGCCCATTTACGATGCGCCCACTATGATGTGGCAAAGCAATTAAAAAGCTCTGATCACACACCCGTTTGGGCTGCCTTCAAAGTGCCTATAAAACCTGGAAGAGAAACGTAACTCCAAACAAAAGTTTAACCGAAAAAAAAGTTCATTAAAATTTTATTCCTACCTTATTAACAGGATACCCCTATCTGCTGGAACTTTCAATCGGCCTGTTTACTTAGAAGGAATGAGAAGACGTCTACAAGCCTGGGATCCTAATAAGGCGTCACTAAGCAATTCTGCCTCTTGTAGTTTACAATGAGGCACGAAGATATTTAGGAAAATGCACAACAATGCACTTAGTTTCATTAAAATACCTCAGTTTGTTGGTAAAATCTCAGTCGAATAATTTCCTATGCGCCACGAACAAAGATATGCCTCAACTAGATCACGATTCGTTTCAAACCGAATTACTCTTGGTAGCAAAGGTAGATCCAACCGCTTTAGCACGTTTTCTAGTAAACCTGCTATTCGGTCCAGTACTATGCTCGTAATTGTTGCCAAAGGGTTATCGATAACCTATGAAATTTAAGCCCTAAATTCCCTTTATACTTAGTGCGTAATCAAAAAGGATTTGCGTTTTCATGTGTTGGTATGAGAAGCATATGTGGGCACCGATGACAGTGAACTGTAAAAAATAAGAAAATAAAAAATGATATTTAAAGGCACAAAGCTATAATGCTATGCAATACATTACATAAGAAAACAGCCCAATGGCGGCAAATTGGAAACTTCTCCACAGGGATCGATGTAAAGTTTCAGCCAATTTAAATGCAAAATGTCCGTTTTGGACTTTGAACAAAAACTGGCGAGGTACTTTGTTTTGTTCCCGAACGTCGAGCGAAGTTTGATTTATTCGAAATATCTCGCACATTCACAATTTACCATTCACCAGGAAAATTAAATGTTTAAAGGAAGAAATGTTTACCCTTTTCCGATAACAAATTTTGGGTTAAGTCAAAACATCATTAAATACAAATATTTCAGTTCCATCAGTTGGTAAATATCAGTCCCATAAATCAAACTATTATTATATAAATGTTTAATCATCATTGAGGATGGATGACGCAACATGAAACAACTAGTTAAGTGATCTTCATAAATACGAAAAGCGATTTTTACCTGGAGGTATTCCACTAAACTTGTGCACAACTCTCGTTGACTAAATGTCCGTTTCCATCGAAGACCTGCTGTAGCTTGAGCTAACGCTATTGTTATTACTCTGAACTTTGCGCCTGTGGGTATTCGCAGCATTTTTCCTAGCGGTGTTGATGCTACTACGTTGTGTGGTTAGAGGGCTGATCTCCGACTCCGTATGCAAAAACACTTTTGGGTCTTCTAAAGGTAAAGTAGCCTGATCTGTTTGAAATCGTTTAGGTTTTAGGAAAAATGTTTAATAATCAATGAAGGTAATTTCAGCGAGATACTGTACTTTTAATTGTGCCACATGATCGGTTTGTGGTCGGTGTTCCTTGGCAAAATATACAAGTATTAACGGTCTTCTCTCGTTCGCCAATAAAATTCGGATAAGTTTGCGTCCCGTGGTCTACATATTGCAACCCGTCTAAGAATGGCATTGAATGAGAGGTGTGCAGGCCGTTAGAACAATGGGGTGGGAAGCCGGCTCCGTTTGGAGTTTGATCGTGAAGCTCTCGTTGTCTTTCATTCAGCACTTTAGCCATTGTTTCAGCAGACACTGTCACATCTGCGTTTAAATCGACATCGTCATCGTCGTCATCTGGACGGTGACAAAAATTAGTAATTTGGTTTACAGCCAATAATGTTTATTTCGTAAGCTTACCAGGTATAGAGTATATCACAGTTGTAGAGGGAAATGCTGATATTGGAACTCTAATCACTTTTCCTTTTTTCTCAGATCGATACCTTGGAAGAGCTTCTTGTTGGATGTGAAACTTTGCTTTTTCTTGAAACTCCTGTGGGAGCTAAAACAGAAATTATCGAGTAATGGCTTATTTATGTTGATTGTAGAATGCAAGTTTCTTCATACGCTTTCTAGTTTGCATGCAGAAAAGCTGGATGGCTTGCAATGGAGTAGTTGAATAGCAACAGAAATGTCTAATTTAAATCTTTCCTGTAAAACCAAAAGTAGCTATAAAATCTGGAAAGACTAAGAACAATAAATTTTTATACATTTTGAGTTACTAATTTTTTGTTGATTTGTTGCAATTCTTCACGTTCCAGGTTGAGAGCTGAAATAGTATGGACCAGTGATATTTTTTCTGTTTCATATTTGTTGATGTTTTGAAGTAACTGTAATCATTTTAACAATACATGTTATTTTACCAAAACAGCATTTTTGGTAGTTGTTTACCTTCTCTTCTAAATTTTGATTAACAAACAACAATTTTCTATGGCCCTCTTTTAATCGTTCGTATTTGTTTTTAAGGTCATAAAGCTCACGGCTAATATCATTAATATCAACCGTCTGCGTTTCCTCCATGTACGAAAGCCTTAAGTAGTAATAGAGATAAATGGGATTGCTCTGACAGGAAACGGATATTATAAGCAAAACGTTGATTAATTATTTGGCGCTAACAACTTTATAAGAAACAAAAGTGTTTAATAGACTTAAAAACGCCACTTGAGAAAATTATCCACGTCAAAACAAACTTGTCGATAGGTACTAGACAACGATGCCAAATCTTTGGTATTTGCTGGTTGCTCGATTTCCATTGTCCAAACTTCAAAGTCCGATCTCCATTGTCTATATGCCTATCCTCGCTTCCGCATTGCCCAGTATGCCTAGTTGGAGAAAAATTTAATAACATGGAATTTACCAAATCCACAAACGGTATAAAGTTGTTGTTTTTTCACAACAAACAATCGCATCTGATTTTCGTTTCCTTTTTTCACAGCTGCTCCAGTGTGATGGATCAAACCGTACAACACTTATACAACAGAAAAATTTCATTTCGTAGCTTTATTTCGTTATTATTTTAAAAATAGTTTGATATACAATAGCCGGAGGGGATTGGGAGAATAAAGCAAATTGATTCTGAAATGTAAACAACAATTGAAGTTGAACGACGTGTTGAAAATGTTATCTGCCATAAATGCTTTATTGTTATTCGAAATTTTTCGTTTGTGGACGGTAACCCCTACGTTACGGTTAGGTACACGAACATGTTATTATTCTGACCACGTAAAGTAAGGAATTTATTCAAACTTAAGCTCCCGTTGTGAAATGTGTCCAATCTATTGTGATCTTTGCACGGAGCCTCCATTATGCATGTCGCTAACCTGAGTTAGTGAGTTCACAGTGTACTGACGATGGATTCCCCCAAGGCTCGATTGTAACGAAATGTTTGTTCACGCTCAATAGAACGAATATGGCTGAATCCAATAAGAGATATACGTTGCGTCAGCTTAATGCCAACTGTGGCCATTTGCGCTTCGTTGATTCTTCGTGACAATTGAGAAAATTCTCGTGGCCGCATTGAAATTCACTGTCGTGCCCATTCCCAGTAGTCTTAAAAAATCAAATGCATTTGTGTAAGCAAACGAAGTACCTTTTATACCCGAAGCCAACGTATTGGCTTTCTCTCTAGATGCATAATATGGCCTATTGTACTGTTTCTTTTTCTGTGTGTGTCTTTCCGTTGCCCTGTATTGCTTCGGATTCACTAAGACCGCTAAGAAGAGAATCTGTAAGTGAATGAGGCGACTGGACACCTACTTCGAAGGATCAATATCTTGAGAGTCAAGTAGCAAGACAAAATAGCATGAAGTTGCATAGCTTCGTAACTCTTGTGCGGAGCCGACTAGAACAGCCTCTAGTGCAACGCTAGTTGTGTACCACACTAAACATTCGGAAAGTAAAAAAGAAACTTACGTAGCTCACTGTGCCCAAATGTAATTTATCAATCATCACATCTATATCTTCAACATTCCTACCGATGCCCTGTTTTACGGCAAGAAATTATCTAACACGTTTCCAGTAGCACACGGACGTGAAAGTTGTCTTGGTGGGCTGCTGCTGTTGGCAGAATACCGCTGTTGGCGTGAGGTGTGTTCTGCAACCCAAATTTTATTTCACCAGTCTTTTGGGATTATTGGCCAACGGTGAGGACAGACAACTGAAAACGAGCTCTAGTTTACAAGGGATCCAGTACATTGCTTACGTTTTAGGCCATCAGGCGTACGTTCGTCGTATTTGTTTTCCTTCCTTCTTGACCAGTGAACAATCGAGGGCTATCAACGTTGGGCGCTTTCTTTTATCGTCCAATACTAGAAGCAGCCGGGTACGAGGCACTAAAGTGAGCCGAGAAGAGCCTGTTAACTTGACGGGATTTGTACGTTCCACGTCTTTCAGCTTTGCGTAGTGGAAATGCCAATGCCTCGGAATTCTTGGAAGTTACACAACTCTAACCCCTTAAGGAAAACGGGAAGTATCAGTCTCCATTAGAGAGTGTGGATTCGATCGTTTCTACTTCCCAGTTACGTAAAGCTCATTATTTTTCTTTCATTGCGGATTCATATAATTCTAAAAATATCTAATGATGTGTATGAAGAATATGACGATTGACTGTATAGAAATGGGCCTTAACGCTACCTTAAATCTACGTATACGTGTGTAGAATCAGTATGATTTGCATCTACAAATAAAAACATAAACTTTAGGACGCTACTAGTAATAAAATAAGCTGTAACGCATAGGGCTCTGTCACTTTAATAAAACCTAGCTAGGATGTTTCCGTCTTTCAGCAAAAGCTATGGCTTCATGCAACGGTCAAACGATTTATAAAATTCTTCACCTTTCAACAGCTGATTCGTACGTTAAAAGAAGCTAGCCCAGTAACCCAGCATTTGAAAAAAATAGAAAAGTTATTGACTTCTAAAGTGTCTTAACAACGTGTCCTTCAAATAACTTCCTTTTTTTCTGTAACGGCAATGGGTAAAATAATAAAAAGGACGTCATGTTCAGTGCCAAATGACTGGAAGAAGAAACTCTTGGAAAGAGAAATCACCCTTGAGAATTTAAGCGTTCGTGCATTTCGAGCTCTGCTTTAACAAGGGCGCAATTCCATGAATCCATTTTGCAATTGCCTTCTAGACTTCTAGTCCAACGATTTGTTTATATTGGTTTATCTAACTCACAATGCCCTCCAACTAGCTCCATAATTTATGCAATGCCACTGATCAAGGAGATGCCACTCCAAAAGCCACAATCAAATCAACGTTTGCCTATACGAGATCCCCATACAATTGAAGCGTAGGCTGCGTAATTTGTGGAGCGTCTTGATCACAAAGGCATTGCAAGTCAGGCGTATCCAACACGAGTGAAACAAAGGAAACGCATAAAACTGACTGTGGCTTGTTTAATTGCCTGTCATAAGTACAGCGGCAGCCATCATAACTGTGCCATTTATCCAATCCAAAAGGATAGATGTAGCAATATGTTTGGGACTGAGTCGTTCACGTCTTAGTGACAGAATAAAAAGCTTTTTGCGTTGCCACGATCTTGTCTGGTCGTTTAATGCGGAAACATTAACGAAGAAGTAGCTCTCCATGATGAGTATACAACATGTATATATATATATATACCCTATCAACCCCGCAAGCTAATCCTACCACAAGAAAAAGATTCGTGATTTTGGTCTGCGATAAGAAGAAAAAAGAAAACATCGGAAAATAGCAGTCCGCCGGGAAATGAACTGCAACTGACTGACCGAATTGCAGTTTTCTCGCAGCTTGTATAAGAAGACGTAGAATATGCAACATTGTTGATCATACAGTACTTGCAAGCAAAGATGATGTTTCGTAATTACGTCTTCAGCCTAGTTCACTTGCTCTATTTTTTTTTTAAAGATAAACGTTCTTCTTATACCGTAACAGTGGTAGGCTCAAATGTTCATGGCAGTTTTTCCAGCCTTCGCATTGAGACTGTTGAAATAATTTGATTCATAAACGCCATCGTTAATATCGTCTTCAATGGTTTTTGTTTTCCTTGTGCTCGCGTATGAACAAAATAGAAGATGACGTTGAATGACGTTCGTCTTCTCCATTTACTTGAGTTGTCTTGCTTACAAATTACAAACATATTACGTAACGATGGCGAATGGCATTGCCTGTATCCTATTTCCTGTATGGTCTAGAACTATGTTTATCCTCATACATGTTTAACTAGTGCGTCTTCCACGAATTTATCCAGGAAAAATACCTAACGTTCTCATACCAGCCTGACTAGCCCAACTAACGAATGTGGTAGGGCTTGCGCATTCGCATGCAGAGAACAAGAAACAAGGAATAAACGATTTATTCTATTCCAACTAATTCAATTGGTGGCCGAGGCTTTCTATTATTGATGTACAATTTCTTGATGAAGTTATACTTTCTGTTTGCACGAAAGGCCGAGGAATTCACGTAACGCAAGTGGCACGATGATAGCCATTACTCGGAGCGCGTATATCCCGGATAATGAATAGCAAGCCTGTCCGCACCCTTTCTTATCTTATGAAAAGACAGCTCACGTCGTGTCAGGCCAGCTCAATTTCTATTGCTGTTTGACCTTCGTCGTCCAAAGAAATTCACATATTATGATGAATAATGGCTGGGTACGATAAGCCGTAAGATCGCAAACGTGGAAAACATGTTGGGTTGTAGTTGCTCAGAAGCTTTACCGAATCCGTAGAAATATTTTCTATAGAATAGGAGCAACAAGATCTTCAGACATGACGTCACCAGGCCCACCAGACGAAGAAAAGAACAATGAAAAATGAGGCAGACTTTTGTTAGAGAAATGAATGATACACTTGGGGGACATGGAATCAATTTCTCGCCATTCTATCTGACCAACCCCAACGTTTTTGCAGAGACAAAGAAAAGTTTATCACCGTTCGTTTCTTCGTAAATGTGATGCAGTTTGACCTCTTTTGACTTCAATGCTTATATACAAGCGCTAGGCTATTAAAACAGCATCGGGACTCATTACGTGAACACTAAGAAATCACGCAAAAATACATCTAAAACTTAAGCACGTATAGACATTGAGAAATCAGTGGTGTGTGAAGAACGACTCAGAGATCTACTAGATTCATCGACTTCAGATAACGAAAAAAAAAGCCAAACGTAAACATGATGGATGACCAATGGGAATACGTTTTGGTCTTTTTGAAAAGGGGGAAAGAAAGGGAATTCAAGAGAATCGCTGTAGTGCGACATTTATTGCTCCCTAGGAAATTCTTGTGTGTGCCAGGCTAAATCAATACGTGACTTTGCGGGCTGTGAATTGACCAACCTCCCGCTGATGACAGTCCGTATTTTGTGAATGTCAAGGCTTCATTTGCTTGTGCCAAAACCACTCTGCCCCACGTTTCTTGGAAACCTAAACTAATTTTGAAATGTTGGGCCCCTACCAAAAAAAAATAGCCTGTCAAAACAACAATCTTCAGAAACAATTATTTTAATAGCACTACGTATCCCAAAATCTTGTAAAAAATTTTCAATCAACAGCACAGGCAAACGAGCGTATGGCGTGGCTGTCATCATTTATTGTACTTATTTTTTTAATTCTATCGTGTACAGAATAAAGCGAAGTAAATCAATAGCAACTGCCGCACATATATTCCGTCCAATCTGTTCCATTTAGGCGACACGTGAAACGGGTTTTTGTATTTTTTTCCACCAGCTGTGCTGCGTGTTCATTACGTTTTTCCTACGCCCTTAAATGAGAATGTCCTGATTTCGCTGGAAACGAAACGAACCAACTGCTGCGCGGCGAAACTTTACCGTCCGTTGTGAATTAGTGTACCCAATTTCTCATACGTTCCCACCAGATTTTGACTTAGAAAAGCCGATTAGTATTCAACGTACTGAACTAGAACAACAAAGAGTGGGTTGCAAACTTATTACGTTGCAAACAAGCAAGTCAAAACAAATGCAAGAGGCTTAAAATCAAATGTAAACATGATTTCATTTAGATTTTTTTTCCACCCTCGTAGTCCCATTCCATCACGCCCTCTTCGCGCTTATCCATTCACGCCCACAGCTTGCGTTCCAGATTTTTTCAGTGAAAATGTAAAAATTGCATCAGGAATTCCATGTAACTCCCTGTTGGTTTTAGCACCTTATGGTTACCGTTGCCGTGGAGACTGACGATCAATCCTGCGATAAAACTCGATGCATTTAGAAGTTTAAATCCTTAGTTATGCCATTCGCTTACCAATCGTAAGTCATTTGATGGTATCCGTTCCAGAGATCGGAATAGAACTCTTTTAGGATTTGAGATGTAACATCGGAACCCAATTCAGTTTTTGTTTGTTGTTTTTTTTTTTAGTTAAAATGACAAATTTGTAGTAGTTTTAGCTTGTGGTGATCGTTTCCTAGCCGTTCTGCGATCTGTTTGGTTACACTCCGACGCCCCTTCACCAACAAAGTGCATCCTTTCTTTTGTTTAACCAGATGCTCCTTGAATTACGTAGTGGCACCTTCTAATGTTACTGCAAAAGCATTACAAGGAAGTAGGAAAGGTGGAACTGTTGATCTTGTTTGAAGTTTTAGACGAGCGCTTCATTCACGTTTAATGGGCAAACCCATTTTATCTTAATACTTTTGTTTTCACCTAGCGATAACGTCTGAAAGAGATGTCAAAGGGAGTCAATCCCGCATTTCGAAATTCAATACCAAGGCAATGAAGTTGCTAAAAAAAAATAGTCAAACTGGAACATTAGTCTTTTAAATAATAGAGCAAAGAGAACAGGACAGGAAATTGATTACGCAAAGGACCGGGGTTGTGTTTCGTAAGGTGAAGATGAAATCTATTTAGTCTTACGTTCTCAAACTTAGTTTTTTCTTTCCCTATGTTTGTTAAACCGTAATTTTTTCACTCCAGTGCATCTATTCCTAATTACCAAGGCTTTATTGGTAACTTTCTTTCTAGGTAATAATCACTGCTGTCGTACTGTTCCCAACTTATCTCTCATATTTTTCTACCATGTTCTGTTAACTGTCTGATTGTTGGGTCGACGTAGGCGAGTGTGCCGCCCAATATCAATTCGCATATAGAATTTTATTACATAATTCTACGTAGTTATGAGTCTGCGATTGTTTATGACCCTTCACGAGCCCAATGGACCATTGCGCCAGCCATTCGGCTTTTAAAACATTCAACGTTCTTTATAATTATTGATTTTTTTTTTGTGCTCCGTGACGTTTGCCAGGAAACCGGAAGACGAACAGCCATGGAATTCGCCAGCACAATCCGTCAAAACGATTCATGTTATACCGCAACGCCGGAAAGTATGGTTGCAATAACGAAATTTTGCCAACTGAGTTTCTGATTTGCTCGGTTAATCTGATAACGTCTAACCAAATAGAGATAATGGCAATTTGGGACATATCCTTTCTGACGATTGTGCCAATATTTCTTTACGCCTACGATGTACAAATACATAATCAGTCTGAGCGAATTGGATATGTTGGCATGACACCCCCCTTCGTCATCAGAGGTAGCAAAATGGCAATGTTCTCTGGCAAATTCTATTGTCAACGAATCGATAACATTCGCAGCCGGTAATATTGCTTGACGTACCCGTTATGTGGAGAGCAAAAGGAGTGCGCAATTTCATTTTCCTGGTACAACATTTGAAGCCAAACCATTTTTGATCACGATAGCAACTCCATTAGTTTTACATGTCGTCCATAGATTAAGGAAGATCATCTCCCCTATTGGTTGTATCTGACTGGGCTTACTAAATACGTGCTATGTGGATCCCGCAAAAAGGCTGGCCTTTCATTGAGTAGATATATATTTGGTGCTAACCGGTTGCCTTGGTTACTCCAATTCGATCATCAACCGAAAACCTTAAGCTTTCTTGCCTGCAACCTTCAAGTATCATAAAGGTAAGCCTTTCAGCTGCAAAGGACGCTGAATTGTGATTGGAAATTACGTCACTGCTGGCCGTCAATATAACGGAATACACGTGCGCTGCAAATTGCAATGTCATGGCAAAGGGAGTTCATGCAAATCCCGAAGGAACACACGAACACAGCAACCCCTCTCGAAAAGTTCGACAGTCGGGATCAAAAGTTGAGTCGGACGTTACAGGGGAAACAGTTAAGATACTGAACAATATGTTCGTGATTGTCTATTAAGAAATGTCTGGGACCCATCGTTGGTCGTTCACCAACGGCTGCAGTCTGAATGAATTTCTTAAAGTTGTTGATCGTTTACAAAAATAGCCAACAATCTAATTAAACTAAGAAAATGTGCAACAGCAAAACTGATAGCCTTTTGTATTCAGTTTGTGATTGATGTTGCCAACCATCCGTTTGGCCGACTGATCGAAGAAGCCGTATCGGTCGACTATAGATGATTGCCTTGACGCATAGCTTCCACACAAGGGAAATGGTGCACCTCTATATCACAGCAAAGATTTTTATTTGCTATTGATGTTCTACGTCGAATTCAAATCTAATTTAATTCCAAACTAGCGTGCTGCTTTAGGACAACGTCACACGGGACTGTTGATTCACCCAAGTTCTTCACAACGACAAGAAGAAACACCAGGATTAAGAGCTGAATAGCCATTGATTGAAACGAAGAATGGAAAGAAAAAGACGCAAAGAGTTGATGCTATGTCACTTTATCATCCGTCACAACAATGTGCAATGTTATGATTCGCTTCTTGGTATTCCAAATGTCACAAAACAGGGTCTTGTTATACCTTCGTGTATTCATTCAACATTTTACATGGATTTAAATACCAATCAACGGTGATTGACAATACCAGCAAGTGCATGTAAAAACTGCCTCATGCCATAACCCAGTTTGCGTAATCAAGAAAATACTTTGGGTATAGAAAATTGGCCTCTAATTATCTTTAAGAAGAATAAGAGTAGTTTCAAGTAGTTGGTAACGTTGGCCACAGCTCGGATGACCACAAAAGTGGGTATCGCGTTATTGCTTAACTTAAATAGGCCCAGGTCCAGGTTGTTCTTAGAAACAAAGACTGGGAAACCAGAGCTAAATGCCAAAGTTTTTTTTTTTTTAACATAGTTAACAACTTATATACTTCCGGTTTGTTTTACTCATGCCACTCAAAAAGTTTGCTTGCGTTGTTTGTTATGCAGTAAGCTCATCAAGTTAACTTTCAGAACTCTCTATGCACATCGATCCATTTTTCGCATGTAAACAGGGTGGGGCTGGAGATTCAGAGCAGCGACGCCAGCCGCGCCGTCAGGCTGCCATCCAATTCATTTCACAAACATCACAACGCCCATAACTTGCGTGCAATAAAAACCAGAAAGCGGTGCGTACGGGGTCCATAAAAGTTTTGGTGACCGCACGGATACCGTATTTCCAAACGTGTTTGTAAATTGGGCCATGAGCCAGCAGCATGATTATTATAGCCAACTTATACATGGCGTCTAAGCGGGCAGTTAACTTTAACGCCCCGCACCGTATAGTCTCTTATACGTAACGTGCATTTGATCCTTACCTATAGATAACGTATCACCGTTATATAGTGGGGAATTCTTGTAATAGAGAATTCCTGGAACTTGGAATTCCCCGGCTAGCCTTTTTGGCGTCACGCGATCAATAGACCACAGCATTTCGCAGCTTTTATTATTTTTTGTTTAACAATGACCTCAAATATTCTAGGGAAGTAGAGGCATAAATCAACATTTAATAATCAATGAAACGATCAAGGACCTGGCCTTGTGAATTGTAATTCGACAATGTAATTCTTTGATTCCCATTTGGGAAAGTCAATTGCATCATAAATGGCAGGTCGCCTACTACTCATCTTTGGGCATCCATGCAATAGCGTCGCTCTGCTGCTTGCTTCCACCGACAAAGGGGTGAAACCACATATGCATAATTAAAAGAGGGGAGTAAAGTACAAAACAAATATAATCTTCCTTTTATCATTGTTGTTGCTATTTTTTTCTTTGCCTAGGCAACCGTTATACGGTTCTCTTCCGCTACGGTGGGGTTGCTCCGCAAGAAGTACCTCGTTAGTTTTGCTGTAACTTGCCGTTTCACAAAGAAGCATCGTCACGAATCGCTGCCGTTAATCTAATTCTTATAGTAGATATGTAACACGATCTTGTGCGATATAGCGAAATTTCAACAGCGTATAGCAACCAATCCACCTGAGTTCCAGTTGTTTCGTTTTTTTGTTTGTTTGTTTCTTATTTTTCACAGCTCACAGATAATCTATTTTCCGAGGAAAAACGATTTAGCTTTGTTACGTGTGCAAGGTCGGATTACATTTTCGCTACATTCCATGACCACGTCTGAGTTACAACGTTGTCGTGAAAACTCGGCACACCCCATTTCGTTTGCGCAACGTTTCTCTGCCATTCATTTTTCTTTTTATTACCCTCTGTTGCTCACCGTTTCGTTTTTTTGTGTGTACGTATTGACATTTATTGTATAGCCATCTACTTTCGGGTCGATTTAGACGGTAGCTCCAAAGTTGGCCCGTCCCAACTTAAAGATATGTAATACATTACAACTTGAGTCGACATGAGCAGCTTGCTGTTTTATAGTTTCAAAACAGCCATGGTTTACTGGAGGCCCTCTGTACATGATCAGCAACTGTTTCGCCAAATAAACATCGCGAAAAACAAAAGAAGAACGACACGGTTTTTTCGCGTCAGCTAATAACTTGGCCGTTAAGTCTCTGCGCAATTAATGATTGATCGCTCGCGTCTCGAGGCTTGGTATGACGCTTTCCTTTTGTCGGCTTGTCACCTGCCACTTGAGTAATCAATCAGCCGTTGAACGGATTTTTGAGCTACATCAGCTTTATGGCAGAGCAGGCTGCTATAATGACCGCCCTACTTTGCAAAAAAGCATCGCCCCATCATCCTCACATGCCAAACGTTTGTGCATGATTGGATTGACGTGTCACGTTACGAGATGCACTACGTGGAAATAGAAAAGAGCTGCAATTCGCTCGTTCTGTTGGCACCGTTTTTTTTTGCGTGTGCAAAAACAGACGCGGGACGTGAAATTGCGGAAAATTAAGAAATGAGGGCACACATCCGTTTCAATTACTCGACACGTGACTAAGCATGAAAACCAAAATTATTTTAGTTATTGGGAACAACAAGCTTTCTGTTGTTTGCTGTTTGGTGAGGTTTGGGACTTTTTCTGGAATTTTGTAAATATTACAATAGTTTTTCGAGAACACTCCAGTCTTCTCAATCAGACATGTAAATTTGTGACTACCAAATCAAACCAACTTACTGAAAAAAAATAGTAAAAGGAAATTTCTTCAAAAGAAAAACAACACAACAAAAAAAAAGCATTTGTTATTACCCGACATGACAGGAAACAAAAACATACAGAGGCACTCGAGCAAAGATGTACCCCTCCCCTCGGCCGAGTTGGACGTCGTTTACCAGAAGGAATTCTCTGTTTATGGCGAATGAACTGAATAGAAATATCCTGATTTCTCCGTGACATATCTAACACCCCATTCTCCGTATTGTGGAAAAAAAAAAAAAACTCCATGTAAAAGAACCAGGCTCCTTTGGCCATAATCCTTTTAAACGGCGAAGTTATACACGCCGTGGAAAGCTACGTTTGAAAAAAAAATGAAGCTCATACACTCGTTTGATTACGTTTGCTCGAATGTTTTGACCTTTTGTCTCGTCCAGCCTCTCTACTCTTTTTTAGTGGTTCGCGTCACCCAGCCAAGAACTTATGAATGTGTGAAAGACGTGCCAGAGCTTTTGCTTTCGTTATATGGGTTGAGACTTTAGATATAGGAACACATGGAAAGTGGAGACGAAGAGCATACCACCAAGCGTGGTGACGTGTGAGAACACATGCGCAATGGCGTTGAAACCGAGGCTTGCCATCGTCTTACTTTATTTTACTTTTTCCTTGGCCAGTTGTTCCAGCTGACGGGGTTATCCAACAGCTCGCCTCTTGTCAGCCGCAGTGTTCCACCGGCAGCGTAGCGCGTTCCTGCCCTTCCAAACATCTTTGCATCATCGCGTATACAACTGGAAATATACATATTTTTTTTGTGTGTGCATCAGTTTCATCGCTAGGTAAGTCAATAGACATAACATGTAACATTATATGAAAAGACACCGCTAGGGACATATGGAATTTACTAGTAGCTAGACCTTTCGGCAAGCCGTTTTGCGTTAGGGCTCAAAAAGCTTTCGTGATGATTACCCGTTCGGCAAGTTTAACTAAACAACGCTCATTGCGGAAGTATTAAATGTCGAGCACTTTCCCCGATGTTGACACGATAGCAGACAAAAGTACTACGCCCACTTTCGAGCAAGTTGTTTAACTTGAAATGGGCGTTTGACTTTCTGCTCAATCACTTCGTGTGTTTCTTCCTGTCCGGAATTGAGACAATTTACTACTTAGATCCTCCCCTCAACGTTAGCTCTGTTTTCGTGAATCACCTATCCACAATTGCGTGGTGTAAGACCTTAACCAAAGCCATCCTTTAACTTGCCTCAAATGGGGATGATGATCAAATCTTTTCAAGTTCCCTATTCACTCGATCTCGTTTTGCCTTTACAGCTGGTTATCTTAGTTTCTTTTCCCTTTTGTTTTCAACGTTGCTATTGTACAGACAACAGCAGGTATACCCCATTGTCATATTCGTGCGTCTTGGAATGACTCGGACGTGAACCAGCGTGTGAGAGGAGAAGCTGAGCGTAGTTTGCAGTGGAATAAGAATTTTTAAAAACAATTATTTGAAACTTCTCGTTGATTGTTGAGAGATCGCAAATTGCGTAGAATCAGCACCGGAGTTACGTCGGCGGATTCCCAGTTTCTCCTAAAGACTAATCGTCTTTTATTCCACCGACAGCGAAAATATCAGAAACTCGATTTCACGTCAATTATTACCAATTAATGCGACGAAGGGGGAAATGAAACAGTGTTGTAGTAAACAATTGAAAATGGGGGAATTGCTTTATTATTGATCCATTGTCTAGACGAAGAGTAACTTAAAATACCTCTATAGGGACCTCATCCTTTTGTGTAAATATAGAGAGGCCGCCTGTCGAACTGATGCAAAGTCCTGTCAACACCCGAGAAAAGTGAACAAACAAAAGCAAAATAAAAGCATAACCAACAAGGCTTGTCTAGAGCTCTTTCCTTTACAAGCACAGTGGTCACTGCTCCCGCCCTTTCTTTTTTTTTTTTTCGTAGTCAAACGAATGAATGCAACGACCAACTTAAAAAGAAGGTTATTATCATGTCCGTGGAGTTCCCTGCTTATTTTTTTATCGATTTTTGTTGTTATTTCTTTGGCACACATGCACAAACAAACGCATCGATGATCACCGTTATATTGGAGACATCAAATTGACTGCTTGCGGGACAAGACTATGGAAATATTTTTTGCATATAGTACGTCGCCGCTATTTTTATTCAGAGAAAGAGAATAAAAATGAGAACGATATAAAAAGATGCAGTTGTACATACAAATCAGTGAAAGCGATAGGATTTTTTTTTTCCTTCAACCGTAGACTTTTCTTGCCATGTACAATCAACTCTGTGTAACATCTCATCCATGCAGAAACGGATGAGTTTTCAGGAAGGCCCGCAGTCTACTATGGATTGTGTAGTGGCGTGTGAAATACCCACTGCCCAGTCATACACATCATCGGCGTATTTTTTCGAACCCACAAGCCAAATTTTTACTGTTGGAGGACTTTTGAAAAATTGCGAGTAGTATATCTTTCATTGTGGCTGTTGAATTTTTATCTGGATACTCGCCAAACGAGTGGTCTGTTCAACCATACCATATCGCCGATATCATTAGAAAAAAAAAATAAGCTCTACATATCGTCGATAGAATACATAGACTCGAATGCTACTTAAAAACTGATATCTTTTGAGTGTTGCCAGGAGGCAACCAACATTGGCAAAATGTGTCCTGTATACGCTGCCTATGTAACAAATACAAGACAACTAATGGCCCCCAGCCGGAATATTGAAACGAGACTTGTTTTGGCTGTTGGCGTTTTCGCTATACGCCACATTTCTGTGAAAGGAACAATCCAACAAAAGAGGGAAGCTATTCAAAAAACCAAACGGAGACCAAGCGTAAAATCCCGTTTCCCTCTTTGCAATGCGAAATGTGAGAAAGAAAAGATAACTTTTTATTAATTGTTATCATTTTAAGCTATACTTGTATGAGTTGCTGAATTTTAGGTTTCATCGTTTCGAACCCGAAAGACGTATACGATAAACCCAAACACTTTTGTAAGAACAATTTTATGAATAACGTCAAAAGAAAACATACGACTGACATTCCGAGTAACAATTTTTTTAATTCAAATAACTCTGAAATGCAAGTCTGACGTAAACATGAAATCGACTATTTGGGATCCTAAACAAAATCGAAATAAACAAAACTTTAAGCCCAACTTTTTAAGCCAGACTTTTTGTACACAACGTTGGTCTTAAAAATTTTAACTTTGAATTCGGTCAAACCCACCAAAGCGAAACGCTAATTCCGAATAAAATTTTAGTTTTCCATTGCGTTTAGATTTTAAAATAAAACAAGATCAAAGCACTTTCAGCGCGAATGGTCTAACCCATAAACATCCCAAGTGAGTGGTTCTTTAATTACTGGAAGGTGGATTGATGGATCGTAAAACAATGGGTCCAATGGCGTTCCCTAGGATTTCCTCAACTTTGGATAGTCGCTAGAACCATTAGATGATTTATACGCTAAAACATTAGGCGTATTCACGACATCAAACGCGTCCACTGGTCGGATACGAAAACAAGTTGGTGGGAGATCAATTTGCGTAATAAGTTTTTTGCTTCTTCCTTTCGCGTTCCTTCTTCTTCTTGCCATAATTGACTAGTGATACCAGACATATCGTTTACAGGCCGAACACCTTTGCTATTGAGAGTATCGAAAAATGGTCATGAAAGATCTACGATGGAACACGAGGATAGTAGAAGTCTTCGTTAGTCAGTTTTAATGCATGTATGAGAAGATAGCACGAAATTGAATGGACAAGAGAGTTTGAAGAACTAATGATGGATGGTTGCGATCGTGACAGCATCAAAATCGAGAAAAATGGACACAATGGGTTATAAAAGAGAATTGGAGTGGATACCGTTACATTAGGATAGACAGATTGAGGTCAACTCATGTTAAACAAACATCAAGCTATTCTGTATAGCCCTATATCTTCTGCGTGAGAAGGATCAGTAAATCAATAATTTAAACGCTTTACATTTTTCTTTTCTATGCACAAGGATTTATATGGAATACCTGAGCGTTTGAGTCTATGACCTTCCTAGTCCAGTTTATGCATTATGCTAAAGTTTCTTCTCGGCGTCTTTTAACCTTTGACAATATATGCAGTTATGACTTTGTATTCAAATCACAATGGGATCTATCTTCTTGATCCCCACCGCCTTTTTTTTTTAATCAGGACTCGCTCAAAAAGTGACCCACCAAATCCATTTGTTATTAAACATTTCCCTCAAGAAATAGCGCACTGTATGTGTCGTAAGATTATGTGATATCTTTAGGAACTCAATGAAACTGGGGTGCTGACCTGTAAGACGGGTCAGCAGTGTAGTCAGCGATCATGATTTATTTTTTTGACAAGCTATATATAGTACACTTTGTGAATGAGTTACGACTATGCGTTAGAAGGTGAGCCTTTCGCACGACCATAACAACGCGGATAGTTAATCGCTGTCCAACTTGGATTTTTAGTTTATGAGAAAATATATATATATATATCTGCTATCCCAAACTTGCCTTAAGCTATGTGTTTAAAGCCATCCCGCTTGATTGCATCATGTCTAAACTTTTGCTGAACCTAAATAATAACAACGTTATAAAAAACAAGCACACAATCATTGGAAATTCGATACGCTCTGGCTTGCGTTCATTGTCACGTATCAACGTAGGCGAATAAACATTATATGTATATATGCAGGCTATAAAATCGATTACATCCTTCATAAGTATAGACGTTGACTTTATTAATCCATCCTCCACAAGGCCTATTATTGTCATAGATTAGCTGCCTAAGTGGCGAGAAATAGGCTTGAGAAAACGACCAAGCGTCAATAAAATTCCACTTTTCTTTTCGTATGGTATGTGCTCAATTCTGAGAGGAAAGTTCGCCCAAAGTTATATGCGTCGAACGACGGATATCGGGTATTAAAGAAGAAAAAAAAACAGAATAGCGGTACTTACTGTATATATACGACGTCTATGAAGGAAAATGGCCTGGTATTCAAAATAAAATTCCAGGGCCACATAATTAACGCGCATTTCGTTCGCCCATTGCGTCTTCAATGACGCCCGAGTAGTTGGCAAAAGCATCATCAAAAAACAAGAGTTTAAATGGAAATGACGAAATTCGGAGAACATTCATGACACATCAGCCAGCTGAACGTTAAGCCTTGCAATCAACACACCCAGCACTTCTACATAACATACGACGGTTTGAAATATTCAAATTAATGCTATCAATGCTGCATTGCGATTTAGTAACAGTCAAATGATCGTCTAGTTGAGCTATATACTTTAAACTGTGTGTGGCAAAAGAAATAGCGTGGGCCCGATAGATTACTGCAAAATACAAAGAATAGAACGGCCGCGATTGTCAACAGTGCGTCCCTTTGGCACTGTCCTCTATTTCGATTTCCGGTCTGTGATCCTGCCTGATAGGTTCGTAAACTCTTTTTCCTTGTTCAAGAAAACGACAATGGTAGAAGTTTACTTGGTTAAGAAAACAAACGATCGTGCCCGTTTATACTGTGGACAGACGGTGGCAACGCGTCGATGGCGCCGAGACACGTCCTCTGAACAAATGTTTGAATTCAACCGCCCAATCTCAGTTCCTGATGTCTCTCTTGCGATTACTCGGGTCTCCCGAGTTGTTTATAAGATCGCCAGTCTCTTAACGGGACTTGGCGAACACTCTTCTCTATTGTGTGAACAAAGACACACAAAAACTATACATTCTGGCAAAGTGAGTTGAGATGATCGTTTCTCGGCTACATTTTCTATTGAAGTTTGAAAATTTCATTCTTATTTCTCCATTTATCTTCTCTGAAAAAAAGATCAACGTGAATTGGTTGTTTGTTTTCTTGCCTCCGTCTTACGTGTTCTCAATGAGCTGAAACTTCCACTTTTCCGGGTATTTCTCTGTGAACCCAACGGCAAGCAAATAATGAATTAGACATGTCGTCCTGCTCTGTTGCGTTTTCTTTAGCATAAACTACCACCTAGGGCAACTGTTTTTTTTTCAATTATGCAAGTAATGAAATCAATTTGGGGATTAATAGAAGCAACGGGGTGGTAACTCAGTGGTAGAGTGCTCGCTTTGCATGTGAGAAGGCAGGGGTTCAATCCCCATCAACTCCAATTTAGCATGTCCTATTCAAATTGTATTTTGCTGGGACAGCAAATTGCAAAACAAGGGAGTGTTCAGTTGTTTATCCATGGTACTTGATGTTTAGCTTACTGACTATACAGCTTGCTGATAATTCTATTTCTTCGAATCTCATGCGAAGTCCGTAGAATTCAAGACGGGGTGGTGTTAATAATAGAGTGACGTTGGATGCTAAGTCGCGATTTGCATATACGACAGTATGAGGCATACATGTACGCGTCACTGGCTGGCCAAGAGCTGCACAATTTAGGGTGTGGTCGCCACTAGGTTTCTTGTCACGCTTCGTCATTGGGCCTCGTCTATATGGAATAATGATTTATCTAGCGTGAGTTGCGTGAACAGTCCTTCATTCGTAAATGTTGTGAAATTGGTGTTAAGTGAACTATTTTCTTTTGTCAAAGATTTCGGGCCACTCGTTTCCCAAGTGGGCATATAATATGATATCAGGAGAATGTCTTAAAATTGCACGCGTAATTGTCGCGTTTGAAAGTAAAACGCATACACGTGTAAGGAGTTCTCAAATCAGCTTTTCTTCTGAGAGACAGCGACGCTAAGAAACCTTGTAAATTGTCTCCCTTTTATTTGTGTTTTCTTTTCTCGCAGAGGGTCACACAAAAAGGATCAAATCTGGAAGAAAAAACTGGAGTTGCATCAACCGTATAGAATTATCAAATTGGTTGTTAAGAAGCGCTTTTGCATTTTCTATTTGCCTCGGAAACCTATTACACGCCTAAATGCATGCTTTTTTTTATAAAGCATAGATCTATCATAAATATTCTTTAGTTCTCCATACTCAATCCACAAAAAAAAGACCTATAACATCCTCACAAAATTAAAAAGCTCACGTTACCTGAACGCTATATAAGAGTCCTAGTTTGCGGTTGTTGTTATAGATGCGTCATTCTTCCATTTTTGACTGTTAAAAAAATTATCTGCTTGTATTCATGCACGTTTTAACTCCCGGACAGACGATATACATTAAGAACACGAACTTTGTTAAATGAGATGACTCCGGAAAACAGCTGCATGATTGCCGTAATGGTTCTCGAGGTCATGGCTTCTGGTTACCGCATTCACCTTCCACCAAATGCCATGCAAAATTATACCGCATGTTTGAACGTGCATTTTTTTCCGCAGTGAAACGCGCAATTCATCACATAAGCGACAGGCGTTGGCTTTCTAACTTAGTTTTATCATTTCCCTTTTGTTTGTTTGTACGCATTTGGCAATTCGCAAAGTCACGAACGCTGTTGTTTCATTGCACTTTCGGTTGAATTAACTGCGGTTGTGCCGAGTGCACCGTAGATCTTATTTTTTTTTCTCGTCCGTATGTTTGATGGCAAGATTAAAAAAGAAAAAGTGTTTTTGCATTTCATTGACATATCTGATTACGTTTTTTTTTTCATCACTTTGACGTTTCGCAGTTGTTTGCCTAAATTCCTCTACATTAGCCATTAAATTTTATTTGCATAGAAGAAAACTGCAATAGGCATAAGTGATTGGGAGAATCGATTTACGTTTAAACCCATCATCTACAATACCACGAACGTACAGCTCGATCATTATGGAGCATCACGAACACTAAACAAACAGATCTTAACGCCTTGATGCAACAGAGAAGAAAAGATTGTTGAGCCTGGTTTTGAAACGACGAATATTGAGCAAACAATAGTGAGGCTTTCCTAGGAATATACACACTACCACTGCATATTTAATAGTTGAAAATTATAAGGCAAATCGATCGCATGTACTGATCACGATAGCTATATATGAGCTATAGAGCTACGCAACACTTCAAACCGTTTGAGAAATAAAAGGTGACTTACTCTATTGTAATCTTTAATGTAATACCGTTCTTATTGTACTCCATGTCTTAGTGAACGTTGCGTGATGCAATGAACTTTTTGACATCACCAGATCTCATTCCTGTATACGAATACGGTCACCTGACAATCTAGGCATCAAACGATTCAAAGCGATGCCTCAATTTGAAAGGCTTTTGCTTTCAGACGAGAATGCCTGTTATACTCCCGGACGTAACGTAATCGAATCCACTGAAGGTGATGACATACCAATGTGACTTTGATTTGACAAAGAGGGGGGCATAAGAATAAAAGACTGTACGTAACATTGTTTCATTTCCCCAAGAGGTGTACACACTTCCCCTCAGCTCTGCATGTAACAGCATTTCGTAACTCACTATTTACAGTCAAACAAATCTGTCCAAAAAGAGGACACTGGATCGTCATATCGACGTCAACAAGCGACACGATCTAATTCCCTGGCAAGCTGTTCTTCACCTATATCCCTTGAGGGCTTATTTCTTTACCTCGTCTCCTGTTGTTATAACCAAGGCTGGTTAATCCGTTGCTGCGTCAAGCGTAATGAATTTCTATCGGACAATATCGTGCTGTGATGGCTTTTTGCTAGCTTACGTCGAAGCGTCACTGCTAAATTAAGACAGATCTATTTTCCAAACGACCTGATGAACACTTATACCTTCGTATATCTAATCCGTTTTGAATTCGTGCCGTGTTTAATCGAGCGGCTTTGTAATAGATGTGGAAGTGACCTGAAAATGTTACCGTAACAGCAGAAATTGGGTCATTGCACACAATCGTCTAACACAGAAAGATCGCTACCGACATTTTTATACGGAAACGATCGTAATGGACGCACCACCATTTCTTTCTTCTCTTTCGCATCGTTTATAAAAGTCCAAAAAAGCTTTTCCCCTTATTACTATAGAGATGATTCATCGTCGGCTATATAATGTCCCCCTCCGAGAATGTCAGATCAATAAAGACGCGGTATATATATAGCTAAAAACTTTGCAATTCTTGGAATAACAAGTTGACTACTTCGACAGGTGCATCACACCTGAAGGAGTGTCGTTATTCAAAAGAAAACAGGTCATTGAAACCTATACTTTATGTAGATCTAAACTCCATCTTTTTGGCCTTGTGCTCTATCGATTTATACGAACGCCAATCAGACGTCATAGCTAACTGAGTTTATCTATTGACAGTACACTGCAAAAGGCCGTTCGTGAAACAACTTAATTTTTTTTAAGAGGTAAAGAACTCGATGTTGAATGCAATTAGAAACTCATATTGCTGTATTTATGCACAAAGGGAGCCCTTAGTAGTGCTTCAAGCCGGAATACTCTAAAATTCGATTTGTTAAAAGAAACTAATTGAAAGACATAGTAGTGAATAAAGAGTAAGAAAGCGAGACTGGTTTGGGCTCGAAAAATGATAGATCTACGTGTACATATTGGCTTTTACTCTATACAGACACGAACAAAAAAACCCCACCATCGAAATCGAATTTCCTTTTTGTTTTCGTGTGCCTGTGCAACATCCAACGACGATGCTGGCATTGTAAAAAAAAACGGGCTACAATAAAAGTAGTGAATCAATGGCAGGAAAGTTGAAAGGCAAAAAGCAATATAGACTGTCAACCAATCCAGAAAAGAAAAAGAAAGTTTTCGATCCTTGTTGTCCCGAGAGATGAACGAAAACAGACAAACAAATCCCATTAAAAAGAAAATCCTTCCGACATGGCGTTCAGTCACATTTTTTCCTAACAAGACTCGCTCTCACAGAATCAGATATCTGTAAACTGATCAAAATATTTCTCAGAATCCAAATCCATCACTTAAACGACTGGAGGTGCGTTTTACTAATAAATCTGTTTCCGACTTTCTCATTCGTCAAGTCTTCAGTTAATATGTTCACCCTATCGCCAATTTTCGTCATAGATTACGGATTTCAAACCGTGTTCTGTCGAAACTCCGAATCTAATCAGAGTTCTTGACAAGAGCCATGTCACACTTTTGATTGTATACGGTGATGTGCCAGTGTTTGATCTTAGCCAGACGTACAACCAACGTTATGCGAAAGAAAGAAAGCAAAATAAAAAGCCAGACGGCTTGTTTGATTGCCTGTCACGAGTTAGACGCTACTGTCATCCATCATAATTGTGTGATTTATCTAACGCTAGATGTATATGGTATATGGATGCGTTGTTACTTCTTTGTGACCCGAAGGTCCAACCAGAGTTTGTTAACACAGATGTGGAGCATCCTAATGAATACGCAGGACATATAAGCCCAACATACTCACGTATTCAACAACTTTCAAAGGCAATCCTTCTGAAGGCCATAAAATAATTCAAAGTCTAAAGGCATGGATCCCAGTGCACCTTTGGGTTTGTGGAAAGACATCGAATATTCAACGGCCCTTCATTATACATCGACAACAAACAACCTTGATGTTGCCACAGTCTATTCCCATATGCCTATGTTCACTTTCTTTGTTGTTTTCGTAGAAGCTTCTCGTGAGTCTTGAAAAGATGAGACGCACGCAGTGCTTTGTACGTCCAAAACTTTTAAAACCTTTTCATGCATATAGCGCGTTGGGCGTAACTCGATTATTCAACGCTCTCTATGCAATTTTTTCCCCCAATATAGGACGACATTGATTGGCGTTTTTTCTAACTCGATTTTTAATAGCTAATTATGTACGCATGTCACAAGTTAAAACTATTGCTTCCTTTTTTGGTACAGGTCTCATTCAATGACTAGGGCTTGATATCAAACAAAATTAGAATCATGTTAGTTACTATATTGGGTATAGGTGATTACACGAAGGTTTTTCTTTATTCCATTCCAAAGAAAAGACTCAACGTCATAATCGAACTGGTTGCTGGTTACCGGTTTCCTATTATTCTGAGTTCGTTGCACGGACGATCCCGAATAAAAGATGGAAACAGCCTGTCACGCTTTTCATCTCTTATGACGAGACAACTCACGCAGCTCAATTCCCCCCTTTTTCTTTTCTTCGTGTGACCTTCATTTGTCCATGTAGTTCACCAGCTGTGATCAATGACATCCTCAAAAGAAAAGAGATTGGCAAAGACTGTTGATAGATGTGCAATGGCTGATTGCTGTATACATTTGAGCAATGCCCAATAAGATATAGCCAAACGATAACACGACGTCCAGACGTGACGTCATTCTTCCATAGAAGTGAATGATACACTTAGAGGACATTGAATCGATTTCTTTGGCTTGTCCGCCTTTCCCCGCAAACTATTTTCGCACAGAAGAGAATTATAACCGAACCGCCTCGTGAATTTGCGAAGAAAAAACGCAGGCCCTCCAGTTGGCCTCTTTGCTTCAAATCACGCAATCTATCACGCAGACACTATAGTGAAGAGGACATTGGGATAAATTGGGAGACCAACCATCAATCCTGGATAAGGACAGCGATGACAACGCATCTACAAGAGCCCAACTTTTCTTTTCTTCCCCTCTTACCATCTAGGATCGTTTTCATAAATGAAATGAAATTGTCGAAACAAAAAAAGAATTTTAAGTGCGGTGTTTTTGACACCGTGGCTAAATTGAATGGCGCAGTCGAAGCAGGGTGTGACGGATGGTCTCTCTTCAAAACATTTTTTGCTCATCTATCGACAAAAAAAAGAGAATGTACGTACGAGTTGGAGGCTGATCAAGAAGAGCAACTCTTGTGAATGGAATAAGAAATTTTTCCGCTCAAAGAGAAGGTTTTGTTTTGCTCGAATGGAAATCAGACAGCTGTAAGTTATCGATTGTGACGCCTTTGTATTCGTGACTTCCTCATCGCTTAATAGGCAAGACTGCTCTTCTTCCCGTGTTCGCAAAATGATCAAGAAAAACGGGGTCGATCGATTGCTCCGTCTAAATGCTTTGCGTTCCGCACGACAACAGCTGGCCGGCAAGTCTCCCAATTTTAGCCGGTCGATAATTTAAATAGTGGTGCCGACACTGTGATCATCTAAGCTGCTTTTGCTTTCCCTTATGGGAGCAGGCTTCCATCAGCGAGCGAATCAACAAGAAATAGCAGAGAGATATAACTCAGAGTTCGTGTTTGAATGAAAAAGGGCAAAGTGGTTTTCCCATATGCATACGATATGCCGCAAAAATAAGCTGATGTTTTTCTTTTTACTTAACATTTCTTCTCGAGTATGCCAATCACAATTGAATTCATTCCCCTTGGAATCAAGCGTATACGAAACAGGCTGCTATTCACGCCAACTGCGCAAATTCGGGCAAATATTATTGACAAACATTTCCATTCCGTTTGCTGGATAATTGTAATCTCTTCCTACAAAATGCTGTTATTTCGCCACCAATCCGATTAAGATCTCAAATATATACGGCAAAGTTAGATTTATGAGCAGGACCAACACAGGCTGTATATTTAGAAATGTATATGCTTGACAAAAAAGGGATTACTAGAGGTCGTAGAGGCTCGTGCTAGATACGTCCAGCATATCGTTAAACAATAAAACAAAATAGCCCAAAAAAGATTATAGAAGCAATTGAGCGATCGCTTTTTATCGTATACTCCAATTGGCTGTATTGCAGGGGAATCATGGACAATACGGCACCGTGGGTCAACGACACGAGCGATGTGCCAGATTTGGTGACCAACGATTACGAAATTCCTTTATTGGGAGCATTCCTCTTCTATTTTGTCCAGGTATACATGATTTTGTCAGATCATCATTTCTTTTTTTCTTAACTATAATTGAATTGACATGAAAGTGTTTGTACGGCACCGTCTTTGTTGTCGGGCTGTTGGGTAACACGCTCGTTATCTACGTCGTTCTCCGTTACACCAAAATGCAGACGGTCACCAATTTGTACATTTTAAATTTGGCCGTGGCCGATGAATGTTTCCTGATTGGGATACCTTTCATTATGACCACAATGGGATTAGGATACTGGCCTTTCGGTAACGTCATGTGCAAGGTAAAACGCGAGACATTGCCATCGTCAAACGAACCAAATGAATTATTCAGATTTTGTACTTTCTTTATTATGACACAGATTTACATGACGACCACGTCAGTCAACCAGTTCACCAGCTCTTTGCTGTTAACGGTGATGAGTGCCGACCGCTACATAGCCGTTTGTCATCCCATTGATTCATCCACATTCCGGACGCCCTTCATCGCTAAAGTAAGTTCATTTCTTTTATCTTGTGACGAAGCAGCGCTGTGTTGTTATAACGACTCGCTAGGGTAACTCTTAAAGTCAACTTTTGAAGCTAACAAAAGAATACCTTATACTCATTATGTATTCTATTGATCACGTTGTTATATACCGCAGTGTATATATAATCAAAGGTTACCGACTTCCAACGTTCGCATATGTAAAAGCACAGAGAAACCAACTAAAACAGACCAGGGTACGGCGATGGTTTGCATACAGAACACTGTTATCTTGACAGAGTGCAATAGGTAGGAAAGAGAGGGGACGATGCGTCTCTATTTAAATGTAAATCTAATTACAATGTTTTATTCCTTTGCATAGCCATTGGGTTATTGCTACATTTCAACACGTTCCAAATCGATCTCTTTTTTTTTCAATATTTCTTTATAAGATGAAATTTAAAATGTATTTTCTTTTGTCCGGTACGGTTCTATGCCTTCGGGATACAATTAATAGACGTTTTTTCCGCGCTCCCTCCCAACTATTGTACAGCAGCCAGTTCTGATTTGTGTCGTCTTTTGTCAAGCTCGTCCAGCTCCGAATTTTTCTGGAGCTGCATTCGTGTTATTATGTGACCATGTCATGTAGGGTTGGATGTACGGGTGATGTATGAGATGTCCGGTATGTTATGCATTGTAAAGAAGAAAAACCATACACACACAGACGAAATTCGTTTCTACGTCAAAAGAATTTGGTCAATATTACAACAACTGTAGGATTAATCGTGCAGCAAGAAATCCAATCACGTCAGTAGAAAACCTGAAAGGATTCGTCTGTCGTTCTGCGTAACATTGTAACGAATGTTGCGTTCAGCACTAAAAAAAAAAAATACCCGAAAGCTATATAACTCTCGACCATAAACTCAACTTGGAATTCATTTTCCATATCACTGTAGATTACCTCGTTTTTTCTTTTACCACTTTACGAAACCACATCAGCGTATTTTTATGTGTCCGCTGGGTGGCTGAGTTTGCCGTATTTTTTTTTGCAAATAGATTTTTGAAAAGTGTGCTACTGCAGGCTGGAAGAAGTCCATGATAAATTGGCAAATCAACCAAGCTACCCTATAGTTCTATAGCTTTTGTTTTTTACGTCTTTCACGATGCTTGAGAACAAAAAACGAAAAGCACTCTTCATCCTTGCCTTTGGGCTTTTTACGCTTTTTTGGTATTTCCTTTTCTCGGCGGAAAACCGGACGTGACGAACAGTGTAAAGTTTCCTGCTGTCACGTGCCAAAGTTGTTCGCGTCCGTGACAGAGGCAATGCTATAACTAGCCTCGTTTCATTCAAGGATCTTTTACTTTTTTAGTGCACTCAAGTTTCTTCCTTTCATACAGACAAGATGTTCGGCCAATCGAAAAATGATACTGACAACATTTCAATTGAGCCCGCTGACTTGTTATTAATTTTATTGCATTTGACAGGTGGTATCAATGACGACTTGGGGCATATCGTTCCTCATGATTGTGCCAATATTCCTGTACGCCCACACTCAGCAAGTGCATTCGGATTGGGCCGTCGGCAGCCTCAATGATTCTCGTGTAATTGACACTCTGTATTGGTCTAATGGCTCGGCCACTACGATCGCTTCATGGATGAAAAATCACACGAGGGTCACGTCGTCTTTGGCCGTCGAAAATGGTGCTGAAGATGCACTCGATGCCCACATGACCAGCCCTATAGTTAGCTGTAATATTTACTGGCCTGAAAACGAGTACATGAACGGACAGGCCGCTTTCACGCTCTACACGTTCACGTTAGCGTTCGCCATTCCACTCATCCTCATCTTGGTGTTTTACATCTTAGTCATTAGAAAATTAAAGGTACGCAAAAACAATAGTTTGTCTTAAACGCAGTATTTAAATGGCAAACAATTACATCAGACGGTCGGACCGACGAACAAGTCAAAAGAAAAGCGGCGATCCCATCGCAAAGTGACTCGACTAGTCCTCACTGTCGTCACGGTCTACGTTCTCTGTTGGTTACCTTATTGGGTTTCGCAGGTGTCGCTGATTTTCACGCCCCCGAAAGCGTCACAGTCGCCCTACATTGTGGCTGTTTTCTTGCTGGCCGGTTGCCTAGGCTACTCCAATTCAGCCGTCAATCCAATACTTTACGCTTTTTTGTCAGACAACTTTAAAAAGAGCTTTATGAAGGTAAGATGCTCTTATGAAAATGAAATTCGAATTGCTTATTAAAATGCTATTTATCGATGAAGGCTTGTACGTGCGCCGAACGGAGGGAAGTCAACAAAGCGCTGACGGGCGAGAACAGCGTCTTCACACGACGCGGACGCAACTCTGAACGCGGATTTGGCCATAACGATTCGCGTTCGCGAATTCCACCAATGTCTGGGAATGTGGGTCGTTCGATCGCCCCACAGGAAACATTCGAGTTATCGAATCCCGTGCTCGCGACGATCCAACAAGAAATTTGCGCCTCTTCGACCATCGTCGTCAACCGAACCGATGACGACGGATGTGACAGCAGCGCCGGCGATGATGTACAGATCGTCATCAAGGGCTCCATCAAGTTGGACGGGCCTTTCACCAAAAGCCAAAACTCGACCAAATCCGATGGTAAACAAGGTACACAATATCCCATACTGACAATCTGCGGTACAGTTGCGTAACTTGGATTGTCATTTGAATTTGCCTATTTGAACGAAATGGCCGCATGAATCACGCAAACATTTTTTTTAAATCAACGCTTTTGCTTATCGCTATATTTAAGATCAAAATCAGTATGGCATATATACAGTTTCATTTCGTTCACTCTCGAGCCTATATATGTTGCGAATGTGATTGCGAATGACGCACGAAGATGATTAAGAACACGCGTTTTATTTCTCCCTTGCGTACTGGCACACTTATAGGAACGATCGCTTCGTCTCGAACAGTTGATTCAGTCGTTTCCTGCCAACATAACGTCCGAGTTAACGGATCAAGTCACGTTCTGCACAGCGACCTCTAACACGAAGAATCTGCAAAAGCCAACGCGCGATTAAATTTATTCTTTGGTTCTTTTTTTCATCTTAGTTTAGCATCCGTTTCACTGCAAATGATCAGCAATGTAAAATTAACATAGCGATATGTCCCACAGTTTTCTAAACAAATTTCGGGTAGCATGTCCGACCAAACGTTTCCTTGTATCACTCTTGACATTCGAAATAATTCGCTTCAATCGTTCATCTGTAAATTGTATCTAACTTATGTAACATCACTTGCTACGCATGTCGAGTCGGTTTCATTTGGTCACGCCGACTGTAAATATCTCACGTCTTCTCTTACCATCGCTACTTATTTACCTGTTTTATGGTTATTGATCTTCTGTTTGCCTCATTAAACAAGCCCGCTTGATTACTTCATTCGTTTCCCCACACACGTTGTTCATCATCAACGGATTTATCGACAACCACGACATTTTGATGATATAAACTGAGTCCATGTCGTGATTGCCGAGAAACCAATCATTGCAACTGCTACGGAAATGAATGGAACCCTCCACCATTTCCTACAGTTTATTACAGCCAAAGCACAAACACTTTTCAAAAAAGCACTCGACGTCCGATGGCCTCCGTTTAAACTAGTCGAACGCGCAGCGTGTACGTCACAACTGAGCCCGTAACTGTACACGCATGCAGTTGATCTCGCGGTTATCGGCGTCCCTCCGTGCGGCTATCCAACAACTATTTCTTTCAATCGTGTGCTCGTCGGGTACTTCTTTATTTACGTGCGACAACAGTATACGTACAAATAAATAGTCCTCCCATTTGTCGAACGTTTCCCTATTGCACTTTTGTGTGTGCGTTGTTAATGTTTGTTTTGTTTTTTTCATGTTTCATTTTCGGCTACGATGATAGCCCTGTTGAAATTGGCAACCTAATACATCAGTACCTAATGACCCTGTATATGGTGTAATTGCTTTGCATTTCTCATCACTGGTTCAGTGTTATTTATTCGGCCGATATATTCAACGGTTCAAAGGACGGTATAATTTTTTCTGTCGGATAACACAAACCAAAAATCATTTTATTTTTAAATCGAAAGACGGAAATAACATTGGGCCGTCTGCGTGAAGTACATCGTTCCGACATTCAAATTAGCAGAAACGCAGTTGCAAGAGGAGAAAAGCAATCCTTGAATAATATCTTGTGGGATATCAAATGCAAATAAAGAAAGGGCTCCTCAAAGAAGGGAACGCAAAGAGGCTTATTTGTTCACGTGGTCTTATCGCCTGACATTCTCCGCTAATTAAACAAACTATTTTCCCTCTGCTGTAACTACCCAGCCTCGGCTATATTCTCGGACCTTTCTTAATGAAGAAAGAATAGCTCATGCCGTTGATACGATTTTGTTTGGTTGCCATTTCCCGTACGTGTCCTTACTCTCGCTCCTTGTTTGCACAAAGCAAATTGATCCTAGTGCAACTATTCCCGGAATCAATTCGATTTCTCTACATCCGCTGTCGTGCCTTTGCAGAATTTATATTCTCTCACTGGAGCGATGAGAGAGAGAGCCTCCGAGCACGATCGGTAGGATCTATCGTTTTTGTACATAGTGCTCGTCAATCCCAGTGTTTGCTTTTTTTTTATAGTCGTCGGCCCATTTTATTTGCTGTTTTGTTGTTTTCTTCGTTCATCGACCTTTGAAGCCCACGAGAGTTCCGTTTATTCCGATGCAGAAACCAATCGCTTTTTGTATTTTTCCTTTTCCTTTGTATAGAGCAGAAATGAAATGCTGATTCTTGGTCTCTTACGGCTAGAAAATCAAGGATTCATATGGCTTCAATTCAGGATTGTTTACCAGTAATCATTTTCCCGTCAAATGACCAAAAAGGCCATTGTTAGTCATACAACTTATCCATAGTGAAGCAGTGGACGTTTCACTGAACATGCTCCAACCTAAATCTCCGCTCAATGTTCAACAAGTCAAAGCAATTCGTCCGCAACAATAATATGAAAGTATCCAAATAGCAAAATTATCTTAGAAAAGAAAACATTGGCAATTTGCAAGCAAGAATGTTGCTGATAAAACTGGCCCACTTGAGCATGAGGATTGAGATTGATGATCCTGGATACAGGAAATAGTAAACCCATAAATTATTCTGTATAATGTAGCTTGGTACGTGCCTGACGCCCATGCATTGCAACCTGTGACGTAAAGATCGAAGGCAGGGCCGTAAACGTTCGTCTTTCGATTGTTTGTCCCTCCGACAAACGTAAAGCTATGTCATTGGAAAACATACAGAACTAACGTTTTTTTTGTCTTGTTTTCTCGTTGGTCGTTATTTTCTCCTAGTCGGACGCCAAGAGTCAATTAAAGTGCGGAGAAAGGAAATAAAGCGACGAAATGTGTATCTCCTTGGCAACGCAAAAGGTTATATGGTAGGCTTCCTGGAATTTCATTTCTCTTGTCTAATTTTATTCTCAAGTGTGTCGACATTTTGTTAGGCAATTTTTAAACAATTCCATACCAGTATTCTACTTTAGAAAAGGGCACTTGTTTGATCGATCGGGTGAATGAGTGTGATCACGGAAGAAAGATGGTTTATAACATGTGAATAGGTTCTGGAAGGTTATATCCTGCTCCGAGCGAATAGGGCGTAGTAGCTTTAACGATTTAACCAATCGGCAATAATTTAAACTTGCGAGAGGAAGCACGTCTCTACAGGTTAAGTGGATTGCATTATTGGTTTATAGTGATGACGATTCAGCACGCAATCAAGTAAGTAGATGTGATTATTTAGATGGGGATCCTTTCAATAGATTGTTGTTGCAAACGAAATGTCCGTTGACTCACCTGATGCTTTCCGTACGACTACCGAGATCCTCTTTTGAATTAGATAACCATACAAGTTTTCCAATTTGAACCAAATAATATTACTGCAAATACTGTAGTTTTGGTAACATAAACCGTTTGGAAACATGATGATAAACCAACTGGAAATGAAAGGCATACTCCTCAGTCAATACGTGAAATTGAATCTTGTCTTACCTACTGTACCGTTGTTGTGACGTATGTTCAAACGAACGTTTAGTCATTTCTTGCCCCTGTTTGAGGACTTACGACGCATAAATTGACAAAGCATGGGTTGCTTGGCAAACGTACGCATCCCACGTGACTGTAATTCAGTGAGTTTCGATTTCGTTGATGTTTGACGGACTGCGTCACCTATTCGAGACCTAATTATCTATAATGAACCATGTTCGAAAACAGACTGGGAAATTGATAGAAGCATAAGACTTTTTCCACAAAGGTATATGTTCACAATCCTTGTTAAAAATACCACCACTGACAATGCATTGCCAAGTTAAAAGTTACTCATTTTCTTCATAGTCTTCCAACTTCATGTCGTTCAACCCGAGTTCCTCGTTATGCTCGAACGTTCGTTCGTAATACACTATTTCCATTTCTGGATCAGCTTCTGGTGCGTAGACATTCTGCAAGTAGCTATTGCCAGCAGGGTCATCGAGGATGATACGACATCCAAATGTTTTTCCACTGATTATGTTATCCAGTTTTTCGTTGAACTCTTGCATTCGCTCTGAAATTGCGTAACAATGTATAGTTCAAATATATGCCCTTTTAATTGCAATGCACCACGAACTTGCTATGACAAATGTTCAACGCACCTTTCAAGGTTAACGTAGCACTATCTCCGCACAACAACGGGTTTTGTCCAGTGAGCTGGTCCTTCATGGCAACCAATAAGCCTTCTAGTGTTGTGAACTTCCCGCCTAAAGTTCCTGCGCCAACTTCGAAGTCTAGTTCAGGGATGGACATGGAGCAGGTTTCCGATTTTAATACATCACGCGAGAGATCGATGGGATCGGTGACGCGCAATGTTATTTTGACACCTTTCTCGTTGATACCCGAACCTGACTTTACCTCATTGGTTCGGTGGCCACAGGCATCACAGTTCGTTGCCATGATAATCACTTCCTTGAAAAATGGTATGCCTGTGATAAAAACAGATGGAGATCTAAAAAAAAAATTTTCGATGCCTCGTTTTCGTCAAAATTGTATGAACATACTGGTAAGTTTCATGTTGGTTTCACACGGTGCGTTGCATGACGGGCAGTTTGTCCCAAAATGTAGCACTTCGTCTGCCAAGGTATCGGGAGTTACATTTTTTTCGGTAACTAAGAGGAATAGTATAATATACGACTGGTCAAATTAATATATTTTCTGCATCACACCTGCGTCAGTTTCTTCCTCTTCTTCTTCTTCTTTGATTTTCTTCAATTCTTCTTCATATATTCCGACAAGGTGATTTTGCTCTTTGTTTCGTTCAAAGTGCGTAATTGTCAGAGCAGGGTCGACATGTGGAGCATTCAAATTTTCAACAAAGCTATTTCCAGAAGGGTCATCTATAATCTATCAAATAAATTAATGAGTGGGTGCAACATATGAACAAGAATACACTTACAAATGTAAAAGGCTTTTCACATTTCTTTGTATCAATCAATACTTGTATAAAGGCTTCAATTTTTTCAGCTGACTCTGGATCCAAGGCTTTTCTTACTGGTTGGTCTTGTTCAAGACCTGCTATGCATCTACTTAGAACACCCTCAATATTTGTTATTTCTAAAGTATAGTTAAAAGATTGGCATATGAGAGGTTTTTATTAACACTTTTCGGAAAACTTACCTCCCCTCTTAGATTGGGGTGGTACTTCAAATTCAATTTCTGGAATTTTAACAGTAGCATAATCTGATTTGATGACCTGCCTGTTTAGGTCAATTGGGGAGGTGATAGAGACTTGAATAAGAACTCCTTTCTCCTGAATTTTGTCACCCGACTGTACTTCATTGTTCTTAAAACCACAATGCTCACATTCAAATGACATTAATATGATCTCTTTGTAGAAGGGTATCTTTGTCAGCAACAGTTTTGTCATACCCTGTAAAGAAAGACAGGTTAGCTTTGAACGCTTCTTTTTAGTAGTGTAGTATGAGAGCTGCTACGTCTTTGCCGCAATTGAAACAAAGTGAACTAATTTCCGTGATTTCGGGGTCATTATCATCCGCCTGAAGCTCCCGGAAAACAGGTTTCTTGTGTTCTTCAGCACTCATTTCTAGTGAACGGTGATTCAAAGTTAATACAAATTCGCTATTAAACCAATCAAAGTTATTATCAATAAGGACTAACACACGTGTTTTTGACAGTGCATTTTTTGAAAAATCGTCTGCTATGAAATCACCGAGTAGTTCTCAGCGCTACCACTCCACGTATTAAAAGTTAAAAATTAACTAAGCTAAAAAGTAAAATATCTTATCATACTCGACACATAAAAAATTGTAGTAATATAATAAACCGCTTAGAACTATTAAGTAATTTAAATTTTGACCAAATATCAAATGGCAGCTATGTTAATACAAAGACTCGGCAACCTTTTTTCTCGCGATCTCTTCATCGGCCATTTTCTTCCGGCGTTTTGCCTTTTCGCTGTACGACCGTTTGCCGTCAACTTTAGCTGAACTTGTCATCAGAATGGGTTTCCAAAACTTGTGGTATTCTCACCCCCGTAAATACGGAGCTGGATCCCGTACCTGGTAATTTATATATGTATTTATCCTTTTGTTGGTTGAAATTTTTATGCAGCACTTCAAACCACTTTGAAACGTGGTTTTATCCTATTGCTGTTCGGTATTAATTCGTACGAAAGCATGGTGTGTCGATGCCATGACATGTATTTTTGAAACAACTGATGCAAAGGTTATGCTGAACTGCATGAAATGCATCAATTTTTTAATTTACCAATGACTTGAAATTTAGTGATTCATTTTTCATTTTTTTTTTGCTTTTTGTATAGCCGGGCATGTGCCAACAGACACGGTCTGGTCAGAAAGTATGGCCTCAACCTCTGCCGTCAGTGCTTCCGTGAGTACTCGGCTGACATTGGATTCAAGAAGGTAAATATAGTTCTATAATTTGCCTAGTGCACTTGCTCAACCTTTTTTCTTTCTTGCAGCTCGACTAAATACCCTGTGCTCTGAGAATATGTAAATCCAGCTGCCAAAACATCATAGCCTGAATACATATTCTTGGTGTTATATTTTTGTTTACTTTAATTTTCATGGGAAGTTTTCAAAACCAAAATTTATTTAGTAAGGTTAAGAAACAGATTTATGATCGTTTAAATTTCAACAGTTATTTCCTTTATTATCTGGGTTGCTCCTGAGAAACTTGCTGAGATCTAAATCGTACAATTGATCCTCAAGACCCTGAAGAAAAAGGTAGGAAACATGACATTAAAAGTAAATATTAGTATATTGTCTGTAATTAAGACGCAAGAATTGTTTAGGCTAAGGTTTTGATTGTCGTACCCCCAAAATGAAATCAGAAAGCACTCCAACCATTTAGTGCTTGAGTTTCGGTTGGCAGAGGCTTCTTGTTTTTATTTGGGCTAGCAGAAGGCTCAGTTTTTTAAAAATAGGGTGCTGAGGCTTGTCAGTTGATGGTTATGGATGGCTGTAATGATACGCGGAGTCTGATGGATAAGCTGAGTAACTTTGAGCCTTAGCCATTACAGCGTATGCTCCGCACGCTGTGCATATCATTTTTTCGCCGTTTTACTGGAAGTTTGTACCGCACTTAGGGTGTATTTCTTACAGTGATAAGCTTCAGTTGCGTAGAAAGGGATGCGGTAAGTAACCTAAGCGTCCATATTCACGTTTCCCGTATTAATATAAGCAGCGTATCAATTTTTCAACTGCGCTTTGAAATACTTTGTTAATAGATGCTTCGATGCATTTACGTTTCACAAGAAGTTCTAGGTTGTCATAAGCCGTTCGTAACTTAGATGACATTATTAATGTCGAGGCCACGAATGGTCAATTTAGTTGGATTAGCTGAAAGATCTCAATCAGCCTAATCCTGTCTTTTTAAGGATTGAGTCCGGATAATGTACAGTTTTTCCATGACAAGCACTGAAGAAAATCTTTTTGGCGTCAAGGCCGCATTAACGAAAGCGAAACAAATTCGATCTTTCCAAGTACCTAGTCACAGTAGCAAGGCATATGTTGTACGTGCTAATAAAGAAAGCTACGTAAAAGAATATATGCCATGTCACTGTGAATCTACTTTTTTATTGAGCTGTGTCGTCTTCGTCAAGGCCGACAGAACAGAAAATCACATAAATATGAGAAACTGGAAACGAAATGGACTGGTGGCTATACGTACAGCCACCTCGATTCCCTTACCTGAATATGGATGTTAGAGAATAACCCAGTTTTACAGTTCCTTTCTTTGACATATTTGATCTGTTACGTAACCAAACTTGAAATTCATCGCATTATAATTACGCACATCACCCAGCATTTGTGGTTAACGTTAAATAACATTTTAAAAGAATATTGTGGCGTTTTTTTTTTACCGAATTGCATTTTAGTAAGAGCGTCATTAAAGTACGTCCAACTTAGAAAGCCATCGTAAATTCTATCAGTGATCAGCGGTGTAGGATTTAGGCTGAGAAAGTTTATGTTCAACCTCTTGCCTTTCTCCACCGTGCTTAAATTAACTAATATTAACGCCACCTTCCTGCTTCTTATCGTTAATGCAAGATAGCCGATAAGAGTTCGAAAAATTAATATGGGAAGTTAGGTCACGGAAGGTTTGTCCTCCATTAGCCAGGAAGAACGTATATGCCTCTCTCCAACAGGTAGTGCTAATGATAGGGCGCAATGTCAGCCGTGAAATCTGGTGGACGTCACATACGTGCCTAATAAGTTGATTGACCAATGATTTGGGAAATCCTAGTGAAAAGCAACGTAACGATATATCCACATTTTCTTCTTCTCGCGGTTAAACAAAGCTTCATTTCTTTGCGGCGTAGAATTTTCTTTTTACATCGCGGAAAACCACATTGATGATCACATTTACATGGCAATTCTGAAAAAAAAAACACGCTTTGAATTGAACTTAATTTTTTTAAATCAGGCTAGACAGATGTGCGTGCGGGAAATTATGTTACAACAGATCAAACTTTCATTAGTTTGACGTTGATTGAGAATCAGGTTATTTCCAAATTAATTGTATGTCCAAGGTTACACGCGCAATCTGGAGTGCTATGCACTGGTCATTGGGACTAGCTTATCGGCATGCCAGTTGAATGAACAAACTAGAAACTCACGGTGTAACGAGGAGAATTGTAAGAAAAGCGGTGAAAGTGAGCTAAACTACAGATCCCGAGTTGTTGTGGCTATCCATCCAGCGTTGTATGTGCAATAATAAGGTCAACGATTTGTCTTTAGAAAGTAAAGACAACAAACAATGGAAGAGGACCAAAGTGTATATGCTAGTCATCAGTGTGAATTGAAATTCACGTCGAGATGTTTTTACGTGCCAAATTTGACGTGCCCCCCAGTATTGGCATCTACCCTTCATCTATTTAAACGTTAAGTTAGGAACCGTTAGACGAGTGAAAGTGTATGCCTTTAAATGTTCATTGTATTATTTGAGCAGCATTTTTCAACAAACAAATTTGCGAGGAAGGGGATTTCCCTTTCACTTGGAAAGGTCAAACAAACGCCCCAAAACAATTAACCCAACATGCACTACAAAAATGTACCAAAAGATCGTAGGTCGTGGTTCATCCTATTCACTAAAAACAAATTCCTTTAAAATTGAGGTCAAGTGGGAAATGAAAGGTACCAAAATTGGCAAGTACACAATAGATCATTTTCTTTTTTCTTTCTCTTCGAAAGAGATTGATCAACTTTTTAACTCCTTGGCGAAAATTGCGAAAGCATCTGCCTTAAGAGAAAATAACTGGTAAGCAAACCAGTATCCCAAATCCCGAAAATGGGAATACCGAAATTGGAGAAGAAATCTCGGAAGAAGGTTAACATGTGCGTATCAGTTCTATTAAAGAAACAAAAACGCAGTAGAAGGCGAAGGACATTCCGTAAGATCCTCGTCGGACAGATCCGGCTTTTCCCCCTCTAACGTCTGAAAGTTTTGACGTCACGAATTAATGGATCATCACAGCACATCATCTCGGTGAAAGTGGACACGGGGAACGCCCATTCTGGGGCCACGGATGAAGAAAGAAAAGTCAACACGTTTGCTGTCCAAACATTGTTTAGTGATGAATGGCGGGATTTTTACGCCAATCATGCGAAACTTCTGTGTGTGTGGAACGTGAAAAATGCCTTATCTATTTTTACAATAAAAGAAACGGCGAACAATAAGAAAAAAAAAGAAATGTATGTTTCACTTTCACTTGCTTATCGCCGTTCCTTTTTTCATGAGCCAAGCTCAATTGTTACATGTCACTCCGTTCCTTTGGCTGCAATCGGAACGAGGTGGATGTAGTAAAAGAGAGCGAACGCAAGTGAGTGTTTATGTCGTGTGGTGTTAACGGTACGAGGCAACCTGCATCGACGCCCAGCTGGGTAGTTATCCAAACAGAAGCGGCATTCTTCGACTCCATAGTGTCGCAGCATCGAATTGAAAAGAAAATAAAAGCAGAAATGTGACGTTTTTTAGTGGCTTCGACTCGAGCGGGACATGTGGGTCAAGGTAACGTTGGTAAAGTTTTCCAATTTTCACCACCTGACCGGTGGTGGTGGTGGTAAGCTTTAGTTTTCGGGAGAGAGAGAGAGAGAAAGAGAGACAGGGGGAGGAGGTAGTTCTTATCTCCAGCCCTCTCTAGTTCTCCTCCTCTTTTCCTCCACCTCCGAATAGATAACCTCGCTAGCTCTACAACTCGCCTCTAAATACCCTTAAGACGGATCCGTACAACCAGTAGATCCGCTAGTCTACTTCTGCACTTCAGCCGCACCGGTAGCTCTCAGAGACACTCGTCCGGAATTCCATTCATTGCATTCTTCTATGTAAGTCAAACTTTGTCTTTTTTCACGTATATTTTTATTTATGCCATTTGTGTGGGTATCGTGCATTGTTGTATGTAGTACATTTGTGACAACATCAGTGAAAGCGAGGCTTTAAAAATGCATCCAGTCTTGAATCAATAATTGAATCTTTTGTGCGATTTGGGGTCCAGTGATCTGGTTCACTTTCGCAAGTGCACGAAACCATACTTTTCCTGCGTGACATCATTAAAATCAGATCAGTGAAAGCTGTTGTGTTAGGACACTGTTGAGCAGCATATGCCAAATCTTCGGGGGGAAAGGTTTATTTCTTTAACAGGCGTTCGCTTTCACCTCTTTTGAATAATTTTAAGGAAATTAGCGGTCAGACATTGCCAATGCATATCAGTTACGAAGGGTGTATTCATTTTGTTCTTTCTTTTTGTTTGTCTGTATAGAAAGCGGTCGACGTTTAGCCACGTTCCAGCCTTTGACGACTTTTCGTATTTGGTGCCGTCGCTCCATTCCGGGAAGAAAACATTTCAACTGCGAAATTTTACCAACTTTCTAGTTAACAAAACAAAAAAATGGCTGGCTTTCAATTGGTGTGGCAACTGGCAGTAGTATGCGTTGTTCTCTTCTGGGCAGGCCAAGCTCAGGGACAGCTACCCGCCAGCAATGCAGCCGTCGAAGCTGCCATCCGCAACCCGCGCTATATGCGCCGCCAAATCAATTGCCTTCTTAACGAGTCACCGTGTGATAACATTGGTCGCACAATGAGGCGTAAGTACCCTATTTCAATTCCTGCCCTAAAAAAAGGGCGCAATTTCTAATCTAGTTTACTTTTAAAACAGAACTTGTACCAGCACTCATCAAGGGCCAATGTCCTGGATGTTCGCCACAACAGCACCAACAGGCCATGAAAGTAATGAACGTAGTCTCTCAGCAATATCCGGCCGAGTACAGCAGGATTTACTACACCTACAACCAGCAGGGATAAATAAACCTATATAATAATTAAAAACAGATTTATAATTTTAGAACCCAACACTGTTCGTCCTCCTTCCCAATTTATCAGAAACAAAAGTGCAGCAATACTGGGACCTTTAAAATTCTCTCCTTATATATAAGTTCTCTTACACCTTATCAAATTGCATAAGGCTTTTGATTATTTTGGTGACTTGCGTGAGTGGAAATTTTCATAATTCGTACGAATATTTTGTTATTTTGTATTTCATCACTTCGTTCATACGAGAAAGTAAACAATCGAATCAATACATGTAACTAAATGTCTGGATAAGAATGCAAAATGATACTTAAATTAAAAAAAAAAAACATTGGAATCACCTTGCGAAAATAAGGACACGATTTTTATAACTTATTAGGAACTATTCAAGGGTTGAAGAGGTCCACCGCCATTTTCTGCACGAAAAATGCCGTCCTGTCCCTGTTGATACCTATCGAAGAAAACCGATTGTTCCAATTAAAATGTGCAATTTAAAAAAGGGGACCGAAACGCTTACTTAAATCGACCATTGCCTGATAATGGAAAGACCTTGTGAAGGTTTCCCAAATGACTTTTTAATGAGTTTGATGCGTGAAAACGCACTTGGCAAACATGGCATTCATAAAGAGGTTCCACATTGCCCTGATGTACTTTACGTACGTGTTTTTGGAGCGTCGCAGGGTTACGCGCAGTAAAGTCGCAACCACTGACCTGGAAAAGGTATCCAGTTTACATAACACTTCTATTTTTAAGTCAAAATTTAAAGGAGATTAAAAATAAAATGCACGCATACCTCACAACAGTACCAAAGAGTATTGGCGTGAACTTCAAGATGCTTGCTCAAGTCTGTTTGCGACTTAGCACTGTAGCTGCAATCGGTTTCAGGGCAGGGAAACGGCCTTGACTCACTGTGGCAATATGAAATGTGCGTTCCTAATGAATGTGTGTTGGGGAAGCTACGTCCTCGACCCTCCTCATCAATCGGACAGTGTGAACATGTATAGACTAGTCGATGATAACGAACGTGTTCTCGTAAAAGACGTTCGGTAGGTAACAGTTTGCTACACTCGGAGCAGCGGAACTCATTTGCTATATTTAAAAAATTCAATTGGTTTAAGTGACTTTCTTTTAGTAGACTCACGTAAGTACCAACCATCTAAAGGAAGCTGCCTCAAACAGTGATCATGAAGCTTTGTACGAGAGGCAAAAAGACTGCCACAAGTTGGGCAGGCTAAAGACCTTTCTTGTGAATGACTCCTCAGGTGATCTCTAAGCTTGAACTTGTTTGCAAATGTGCTCTTGCAGTTTGCCCAAAGGCACTTCTTCTCCTTTTTCTCACCATTATCGTTTGTAATGGAGTGTGTATGAACATGCCAATAGAACTGTTGAACATTCAGGAACTCAAGCTTGCAGTCATCCCAGTAACAAATAAGTGGGCCTGATAGCTCTGGAACAGAATTTCGGGTTTGAGGATCTAGTTGACATCCCTGCAATGCGAGTTTCTCAATGAGGTTTGCACCAAGGCACTTGATCTTGGTATGGTATGCATGGTAGTATATATGCCGAATTATTTCTTTTTGGTCAGAAGTTTCAAAGCCACAATCTTCCCAAATGCACGTCAGGGATGTTTCTTCACCTGTGGTGACAACAACCACTTGACCAGCATGGTCAGCCACATGACTCAAGAAGAGCTCCATATTTTGGAACAACTGTCTGCAACTCCCCCAATCACAAATGAGAATAAGCTGTTCATCTTGAAGAAGGGAAGGATCGAGCTTAGGACGTTTCGGCTTTCTATGCGCCATTTTAACACAATGGTAGACCAGATCCTGCTAGACTATCAGTTCCCGCGTTGATATTCGACCACGATTCTAGTCATTCATCTTACGTACAAACTTGGAAAACTGGGCGTAGAAAAAGCCATCGTAATGAACCAAGCGACATGGCAATATTGAAAAATAAAAAGGCAATCTGTGATAAACACGTCTCTAAAACTTTATTGATTTTAATATTTCAATAAGCCTTTAAGGAGCAACACACAAAGCAATGGTTCAAGCAGAAGGTTTATGAACCTAGTAAACAAGTTGCAGAAAACTTTTTACTAATAAGCTTTCAGCCTTCCACTCAAGAGGATTTAATTGTATAAAACATTTTCTAGTATTTTTTTCGAGGCCAAGAGCAGACCTTAAATTGTTTCAAATACAATAAAGTGATTATTGTATGAGTTGCCACTCAGTGCTAGAATTAAAATATAAAAATAAAAACTAGAACCACTACATCTATCTCCGCATTGGCTACATTTTATGTATCCCTCCGCCTCATGTTTTTTCGTTTTCGATAAAGATTATAGATCTCAATGTCGAATTTCTGGAACTGCTTTGCACTTTAGGAGTTAAATATTTTCATTTGGTTTAATTTTCATTTGTTATATAATGTTTTTTGTTCAGCGGAGGTGGTCAATTTATGTGAATTCCTCAAGTAATTTTGCCGTGTCATTGCCGAATCGCCTGTGAGTGCAAGCTCTCTCGCTAGAGTGTAGTAGGCAGAAGGCAGCCGCCTGGCGAGTCGCGACTCGCTTTACAGAATGGCTGTTCTATTCTGCTAGGCGAACATGTATGTGTGTGTGTGTAAGCGTTTTCATGTGCCTCCCTCAGTTTTTGCCTGATCTTTTGCAAAATGGACATTAAACCCTTCGCAAATCAAAGTGATGGACCTTCATCTGTGACAGCAGGTAAGTTGAGAAATGTGGCTGAATGTTGGACATATTTGTAATGGCGAGTGAAACTCGATGTGTGCCCTCCCCTTGTTTGTCGTTGTCCAACAGAACTCTACTTCTTGATCGCTCGATTACTCAGCCATGGTCCTTGCCGAAATGCTTCCGAGGTGATATTTCATCATTCTGATTGTTTCAGTCATTTTGAGTACGGTTAAACTGACTCGTCTTTTTGTCTTGATCGTGTCGGCCCAGGCGCTGCAACGGGAGCTCGAGATACACGGGGTGAGTGCATAGCAATACTACTTTGACCTTGCCTATGTTTTCACATACAGACAAGTGTAAAGGGTCCGTCCGTTCGAGTCCGCGTCGCAACGTGGACTGCACGTGCTTTTCCATCCACCAAAACATTACATACACCTGAAATGATGACTATTTTTAGTTTGGTGTATTTAAATGTTATTGGCTTGTGTTTTTGCCATGTTTCTTATCTCTCGGCCGATTAATGTCTGATATCCCCAACTCACAAACGTTTTTTTCTGTATATTTACAGTTGCTACCAAAAAGGATCGATTGGCTCGGGAATGAACATGATCAAACTTATGCCCAAGTGGTAAGTTTTTTGTTCATCTTGTATTTAAGTTGAATGTTACTAGCAATCTAAGGCTATGGTCATGATGACTTGTCAAAATCTTGTCTACGGATAGTGTACGGGAAACATCTAACAAGAAAGCGAACGAGAAAGTAGGGGGAGGGATTCTTGAAATTAATTCCGAAACGCTCAGCTCGGAACGAGAATTTTTTTTTTCGCCGTTACGGTTCTCTCCCCAAGAGGAACAATGGCGGCCCCTGCGCATGAGAAAGAGCACACAGCAGAATCAGCACACGCCCCTCGGGCTATACTCATATGATCAAAGCTGGGCTCTGATTGGTCCGAGGAACACAAGCTACACCCGGGACACGCTACCTAGATCTGTAGTAGCTGTCTATGAGACTATAAACATACATAATTTTTGGAAGCACCCTTTGCACTTTTAATAATGGTTTTTTTTTAATATATAAATTTTTTTTTTCTTACAGTGCCAAAATTTTTCTCATATCGGTAGCAACCACTTATTAGAAGTATGCCGGCGATTGGGTCCATTAGTAGACAAGGAGGTGCCGACCAACGTCCGAGGTGTTCATTCACTTCTGGGTGCTGGACGACAGTCGATACTCCGGCGCAAAGAGAGTATTAATATATAATTTATTACATTAAATTATTTACAAACTGTAGCCAAAAAATTTTGGGAAATTGTAGATCAGGTCAGAAAACTCCATCGCGAGCACTATGTTATACGACAGAACAAGAAACCTCGGTTATTTCCACATGACATCACTCATCCACCTAATGCAGGTAAAATTAATTTGAAAAAACCGTTCCAAATAAGAGAAATAACTATCTATTATTATCAAGTTTCGCTGTTGTTCGGGCGTGAATTTACTGGGTCGTTCGACCAACGCGCTATTGCTCCCGCAAAACTCTACAGCCGGGTTCAGCTGTTTTGTCGCACTCTAGGTCACCTCTCAGCTGTTTATTGCGTCCTTTTTGATCGGACTGGCCAATACATTTTCACGGTATTGTGACACGCGTCCATAAATTATGTCATTGCACAAAGCTAAATAATTCTTGCAGGGAGCTGATGATCTATTAATCAAAATCTGGAGTGTTGTTACGGGCCGCTTATTGTCCACTTTACGCGGCGCCGCAGCAGAGATCGCCGATTTGGCCGTTAGTTGCGATAATTCGCTACTGGCTGCCGGATCATGCGATAAAATTGTTCGCGTCTGGTGCCTTCGTACTACTGCCCCCGTAAGACTATTTCAATTAGCTCTTCAACATATTTGCACAGCTACAGTTCTACATCACTTTCGTTCTTTTTTATAGATTGCAGTATTGACTGGTCATGGAGGTACAATCACTTCAATCAATTTTTGTCCTGCAGATAGAGGCTCGGTTCACTACCTGGCATCTACTAGTTCTGATGGCTCGGTTTCCTTTTGGGAGTATGTTAAAGAGCCGGGGCAGACACCGAAATTCTTGTAAGACAATTAAAAAAAAAAATTATGGTTAAAATTATCTCATTTAGCATTTTGTTTTGTTCTTCCAGTCCTAGACCACACAAGTTCAACGAGAAAATCAGGCCCGGTCAAGCTCAAATGTTGTGTGCTTCCTTTAGCCCAGGTGGCATGTTTATGGCTACTGGTTGCGCAGATCATCATGTCAGGTAAACTAAGCTGCGAGTGCTTTACAATGTATAGTTGCCTATATTTTTTTGGATCGCAGGGTATATGCCATGTTTGGACAAGAAGGACCCGAGCGGATCCTAGAACAGGAAGCTCATTCCGATCGAGTCGATTCTATTCAGTGGGCCAACACTGGCCTGCGATTCATTTCGGGTAGCAAGGACGGAACGGCGTTAATCTGGCGATATGAAAAGCAAGAGTGGCGAACTGTCCGATTGCGAATGACTTGTCGTCTCGAAGGTGCTGCCAGTGCAACTGCCGAAGAACTGAGTCAGAAGTTGAAAGTTACCATGGTGACTTGGAGCCGTGATGATCGTTGGCTTATCACGGCCGTCAGTGATTTTTCCATCAAAGTTTGGGATTCTTCAAGTGGTAAGATATTATTTGGATACATTACTCCAAATTAAGGATCCAAAGGCTTACCTTTTTTTATGCATTAGGTATCTTGCGCAAAGAACTGAGAGGGCACGAAGGCGAAGCATTTGTATTGGAACCTCACCCTTACGATCCCAATGTGCTATTGAGTGCTGGGCACGACGGTCGCCTGTTAATCTGGGATATGACTAAGGGAGAGGTGATGAAGTCCTTCTTAAACTTCATTGAAGGGCAAGGGCATGGAGCAGTCTTTGACGCCAAATGGAATCCATCCGGCTCAACGATAGCTGCCACCGACTCGCACGGCCATTTATCAATCTATGGCATAGGTAAGACGTATTAGTGCTATTTTGAAACTATATTTTAATTGACGTTCTTAATTGATCTTTAGGGCCGAGTGAATCGTTTAAGAAACTACCCAAAGCCATTTTTTTCCATACGGACTATAGACCGTTGATTCGGGATGCTCATCATCATGTGCTGGATGAGCAAACGCAATTGGCGCCCCATTTGATGCCTCCTCCGTTCCTAGTCGATAGTGAAGGCAATCCGTACCCTCCCCATATGCAAAGACTGGTGCCTGGGAGAGAAAATCTTAAGGATGATCAGCTGGTCCCTACTGTGGTTGTCAATGCAAACGGCGAACAAGAAATTTTGGCTGGAGTTGAGATGCCTGTACCACCCGGTGCTGAGGTCGCGAACAACCCGCCAGTTGTCGTGTCCCCTCCGCAATTCGCTCCTCAACGAACTCGGTCCAACATTGATCAGATGATTGCCGAGTTGGCCCAGCAGCAGGAAAGGCAACGAAATCGACCTCGTTCTTCCACAACGGCCGCAGCTGCTGCAGCGTCGGGAACTAATTCATCAACTTCTAGCGTTCCACCCAACAGCGATCACTCGTATACGTCTCGAACACCCCACACCGTCCATAACCGTCCGTTACTTGTCGCATCTGGCAGCACCAATTCTCCCAGAGCATCTGTTACACCCGATCCAGCACTTAACGAAGCTGATGCTGAGGCTGCCCAGAATGATGATTCCGTCAATCTGTCAACTGAAGCCACTGCTTCCGAATCTCTGCCCGGTTTCAGCCGCCGCATTATTGTGAAACCACTCACCGTAGGCCAATTGGCCAGCATAAAAAACGAAAGACAAGGCTGTGCCGACGAAGAAGTGACTTTGTTCTACCAAGAGGTCCAGCGCAAATCTCCCAATATCTTCCTCAACACTTCCGTTTCTCCAGGCATCACCGCTTTGTTGGCAGCCCGTTCGCGCGGCGTCAGTGATGATGGTTGGTCGCCATCTCGTCCTAGACGTGCTCATCCATCTCGTCCAGCTCGAACCTTCCAGCGAGAACGCAATGTAGTCCCATCACCTGCTCGTTCACGTATGCCGCCTGTTTCACCTGCTAGACGCACTAGTGCTGTAATGGCACCCCCTCAACAACCGAACCAGCAACATAACTACAGGACTAGAGCTAATCGAACGACCAATGGAACTCGGGACCGCATCAGAGAAGGTGCCAGTGATGGAACGAGAGAGAGAAGTCGACGTGTAGTTAGACGGGTGGTTTCAACAGATGAAGACGAAGAGGTGGATATTGAAGTAGAGGAGAGAAGGACCAATCGCCGTACATCACCGAGAGATGAAGATTCTGGCGACGAAGAAGAAACTCGACGAACCCGAAGCAACGCTCGCCAACGTCCACAAACCCGTAACGGTGATGCATTATCGACAAGTGATTCAGATGACAGCGAAAGTGAAAGCGATCTTGCCAGTGATCTACTGGATAGCGATGATTCGGATTCGGAGACACGCGGGTCATCGTCTTCGTCATCTTCTGAATATTCGGATTGGACAGCCGAAGCAGGAGTCAATTTGGAACCACCAAAGAGGACTAGAAAGAAGGTTTATCGAAGGCCACGTTGCCTGTCGAGTGAAGAAGAGGTAGTGACAACAATTATGTTCGTTTGGTTATTAATTAATTAATTTTTTTTTTTTTTTTTTTTTCCTCTAGACTACGACTGCATCAACTTCTGCCCAACCAGCTAATGCTGAAGCTGAGGAAGGTGAAGGGAGTCAGCCTGGGCCGAAGAAAAGACGTGCCCCGATTCCTAAAGCGGGATCAGGTGGATTGGACCGTATTCCAGAGAGCTTCCGACCATCCGAATGGTTATCGTCGGTGGTCCCACGTAGGCAACCTTTCTACCCACAAATGGGTGACGAAGTCATCTACTTTAGACAAGGTTTGTTCTTTAAGTTTTAGTCTGTTAAATCAAAATTAAAATCTGTTTCTGAACACAGGTCACGAACAATACGTTGACGCCATAAACCAGAAGAAACTCTTCGACCTCAATCCGCGTTCACTTCCCTGGTCCAGTCAGACCATTCGTGAACAAGAGTTGGTCAAAATCATTGGTATTAAATACGAAATTAAACCTCCAAGGCTCTGCTGCCTAAAGGTATTTAATTCTGTTCTTTGTTAGCCACCAATCACTGACCTTCATTTTCATTTACAGCTCGGTTTAATGGATCCTGCGACTGGCGTGTTGACAGGCGAATCGTTCACTTTAAAATATCATGACGTCGCCGATGTGCTTGATTTCTTGGTGCTAAGGCAAAATTACGAATTAGCTATTCAACGTAACTGGCAGCCTGGAGATCGATTCCGTAGCATCATTGATGACTTGTGGTGGGAAGGCCAGTTAGAGACGCGTGAACCTTTTCAGCCACAGTGCCCCGATTCCATGTTCTTGTGTTACCGCATCAGGTTCATTTTTACATGTTCAGTGTTCAAAGTTGGACACGTTTTAATCTGTTGTCTTTGCATAGATGGGATAACGATGAAGTTGATCGCCTTAGTCCATGGGATTTGGAGAAAATCGATTTAGAAAGGAGACCTACAAGTGCTGGCACCGGCGTCCCAGTGATACCTGCCGAGATCGCCATGACACTGTATCAACCGCGGGCCGAAGATTGGCCTCCAGGTGGTGATCGAGATTCAGAGTGCGATCGCATCGCAGCCGGAATCAGCCAAGTTATGGGTCTAGCCATAGCCGAACCTTTTGCTGCGCCCGTCGACCTTAACTTGTACCCATCTTACGCTTACGTCGTTGAATATCCAATGGATCTATCCACTATAAAAGCAAGACTGGAAAATCGCTTTTATCGCCGCGTGACTGCCGTTCAATACGACGTGCGTTACGTCTTCACCAACGCGTGCAAATTCAATGAACCCAAATCAGATATTGTGCGATCGGCTTCCATCATTTCTGACCTGTGTCTCGAAATAATTCGCAATCGCGATTCTGTGGATGCTACAGCTTTGTATCATCAACTTGTGGAGAAGTATAAAATTCGCGACGAAGGTGCACATGAAAACGCAACGGCCGGCCCAAGTACTAGCAAGGGAGCTAATACAAAAAAGAATGAATCTGCGCCCAATACTCCCAACACCCGTTCAAGGAGTCGTCGTAATTCTGAACACACGAACTCAGAGTCAGATGATGATTCGTCAAAAGCCAAAGGCAAAAATGGAACAGACAGTGTTAAATCAAAGGTAAATGGCTAATTCTCCCTGTCAAGTGGTGGACGCGCTGTTCATTCATCGTTTACCTAATGTTTCAGGAAAAGAAAATTAATACTCGGATAGCTAAAGCAGCTGCGCTGAGCTGGAAGCAGCAGTGCAGGGATTTACTGGAAATGTTGTATAATTCTGAAGATGGGGGACCTTTCCGGGAGCCTGTCAGCATCCTGGAAGTACCTGATTACCTCCAGGTTATTGATCATCCAATGGATTTGCTGACAGTACGTGAACAGCTTCAGGTCAGCAATTATGCCACACCGATGGATTTCGCAAAGGACGTCCGCCTTATCTTTGAAAATTCCAAAAATTTCAACACCAATAAGAAATCCAGAATTTATGCAATGACAGTTCGCTTATCAGCTGTTTTTGAAGAGCACATACGAAATATTCTTGCTTCTTATAAATATCGTAAAAATACCGGAAGTAAGTTAAGGTGTTAAATTTAATTTCAAATTACTTAACCTAATTGTTTCCTCCTTTTTAGGGAAATCCAAAAGTCCGCATTCAAAAGGCACCAAATCAAGGAAGGGCAAATCTTTGGCCCCACCTAACGCGGCTAGGGGCACTAAACAAGAGAATGGCGTCGAACCACCAAGAGAAAACATTAAAATCGTTCTTAGTCGCGTTAGCAAAGGGCAGGTAAGAGATTTTCTTTACTATTTGTTTACTCATAAAATGAAATTCCATTTCAAAAATTGCATCTGTTAGATTGTCGTCCAGCCAAGTTCTTCCACTATAACAACTGATGCTGGTGTTGGATCGGCCCGTAGACGCATCCTCGAAGAAGATGAACCTGGTGCGTCGAATCACACCGTCCTTCCCAATGGAAATTCGCTTCATACCAGTGAAGATATCGATGTGAAACCTGGTCCTAGTGGCTTATCTGCTTCCGCATTGGCACCTACGACTAACGGCTTAGGTAAGCGCGGACCGAAGCGAAGGATCGTCAGTGATGATGACTATGAAGAAGAGGAGGACGACGACGACCATGAAGCAACCCTACTCATTCCTAAAGAGGAAAGTAGTTTAGGGTCTCCTGATCAAAATAAATCTCAAGAAGATCTGACTAAAGGAAAAGCCTTGAAAAAACGAGACGCTTCTGCTGTTTTGAGAACTGGCCAAGAAGAAAGCAGCTCTGAAGATGAAAAACCGATCAGGTAGGGCAAAGAATGAAAACGTCTTGCATTCATTTGAATATTTCAATTAACTTTATTTTTTATTTATGCAGCCAAAGGAGGCGGTTACCCGTGGCCAAAGTGCCTGTTCCAGTGGTTAAAGAAGAAGACGTACGCCCATCAAGTAGTTCATCCAACAGCAGCTCGGTCAGCAAAGGCAATAGTTCTAATAGTGGAAGCTTGTGCGAAGATGGAAGCTCTTTACGACGCTCAGGTCGGGCCCGCCGTAAACCCAAAAGACCTTTTGATTCAGAGCCCAGCGAAAACGAAGAAAAATCCCCAGCACTAGCCGAAGGTCGAAAAAATCAGCCGAGGGCCGTTCGCACTCGAAATGGTGGAAAACGCACCGTTCGTTACCGCGAGGACTCGGAGGACGAAGCTAAAAAGAGAAATAGCCGCCAAACAGGTGAGTCGAAAGGAAATAGCAGTCGACTGGCCAGAAAAGCAAACAGTGATAATGACGATGATGACGATGACCACGAGAACGAGGATCCCATAGTAAAAAAACAAGAAAACGGAAGTATCAAAAGATGTAGCCGACAGTCTGCTCAAGAAGCATCCAAGAGGTTACGTACAGACTTGGCCACATCGTCCGATGATGACGATGTACCCTCCATACCTACATACGCCGTGAGCAGCCGAGGAAGGCTCCGCAAGATTATCAATCATTCGCACCAGGACTCATATTCTGAATGAAACAATGTTGGATCACAAATTGACTCATTGACAACACAAAAAAAGCAGTTGATAACCCTCTTGGTGCAAATTTCAAGAGCCGGTTTGGCGTTTTTTTTTTATAGATGGAGCATATTCCTCGTCGCCGCCTATACCTCACCTTCCACTAAACACATACCCTTCCAAATTTTCTTAACTAGATGACATGTCATGACTGAAAAATGATCTCTTAACTTCCCCTTAAACCAGAAAAGCATGGGCACCTATCCTCTATTTACTCCTCCCAGAGTGGCCTAATCATAAATTGAATATAGTTCACCAATTATTATTTTGCACATGCATTCTTTATGTTTGATTATTTCTTGTTTCTTTGACGATCCAACTTCCTTACTCCTTATAGAATAATCCCCATTTTTTTTTTTGCTATCAGATCGTGTTTCTTTTGCATGGAAGCAGTGCCTTTTGCAGTGACGAGTAACACATTTTTGTCCACTTGCCAAATAGGTTACGTTTGAATAAACATCCGTGTCTTCTAACTACAAGTATTACTTGACAAAGGCGAGTTTCTCTATTTGCATCGTAAAGGATGTTGGAAAATAATGCAACAAAATAAATTACAAGTATTTTGCGAGAATTTCTTGGGCTTCAGCAGCCGCCCCGAGCTTTTGTAGGACTGCAGCGACATCTTTGACATGCTTGCGACCGGCAGTTGTTGTACTATCTGCATTCTGGGCCAGTGACATTGTTGTGTCGATCAGTGGTTGAAGCTGTGATGCACCTGGCGCCATGGGTCCCAACCAATTTCGAGGCAGCGATTCAGCGATCCAACGAACCTTGTCCAAGGTATCAGGGTCGCTAGCGTTGCCTCGTACAGTCGTCTTGGTCAACGGTAGAAGCATATACTTTTTAAAAAGTTTGTCGATGGAAACACTTCGTAACTGCGAGTCATCTACCACGGCCTGTAAATAGAGGCAGTATTTTTAAAACGATCGACTTTGTTTCTATTTTTAAGATGCCAATACCTGCCAGTGAAGAATATTTCGTAAAAGTTTTGCAGCCGACCAGAATTGTCTGTTAACGAAGCCAGGATTTTGTGCTGCAAAGTGGAAAGGAATAAAAACATCTTGATCCACGGCACATTCGAATTTTTCAACAGCAGCCGTTAACAAGGCTTGTATAGTTTTGTGGCCGGCAAGAATAGGATGCTCTTCCGTCAAATTCTTGACCAGTTTGACTAAGCGATTCGTTTGACTGGTTGAACAAGGATCGTATGCCGCTTTAACAACCTATCATCAAAATATAAATAAAGCGCATTCTCAAACCAAGAACATTAGAATTACCTCAACAACGTAGGGAACAACAGAAATTTCAAGTGTTTTTGAAACGACAGGTGGGTCCTGATCTTTTTCTTTGACTGCGGAACGCATGTCGTACTGAGCTAGCGTCTGGAACCATTTGCTTTTGTTGATCAATGTAACTTCTTGTTCCAAAGGGTTCCACAAGGACTGTAGCAGATGCCAACGCACGATGCAGCCGGCCAGACGAGGTAAGAATAAATCTACGTATGCGTTATTATAGGAATCCTTCTCACGGGTCCGCCACTCGTCAAACCGTTGAGCGATGATCTCGAGCGAACAGAACTCTTCTAGAGTGTCTTCGAACAACCGATTGGATTCTTCCAGTATCTTGTCTATTACAGTAGGTAAATTAATGAGTTTTATTTAAGATGATAAAAATTATAAATGATTCTACCTTTCTCGAGATTGAACGACGATGCCTCTTTTTCAACAACCTCATCATCAGATGAGAGTCCTTCCTTATGCCTAGAGGAATCTTTTCGACTGTTACGTCTACGCCTTCGACGAGCTTCACGCTCCGCCGTCCGGGCGAGCTTGTCGGGATTAATAGATTGCACAATCACAGACTGAATGGCACAGTCGCTGGCCTCGTCCCGAACGTCTTCGCGTCGCCGTTCGGCTAAATAACGATATCGTCGACCTAACTGAGCAAACCAACGTTTTTCCAAAGCTTCCACTTCGTAGTACTAGGTTAAACAAAAGTAAGTAGAGATGAAGCAACCAGTGCACGATGGTTGATGTATTAAACGTACCTTTGTTGTAAGGCAATCGGCTAAATCGTGGACGTAACCGCGGGTAACCTGGAAATAGTGATACCTATCAGATAGCTGAGGTCGTTCTGTTTCGAGACGCTGAACTTCCAATCTGCACTGTGAAAGATCCGATTCCATCCGTTCCATATCACTAACATGGCGTCTATGCACTTCATCTAACCCCGATAAGCTAAATTTTCAAAATATTTGATTAATAATTTTACAGGCACACTTGTGATAGGATGTCTACATACCGCTCGCGTAACTTTTCTTTCAATTCTAATGGAGTAGGCAGTGGGGCTAGTTTGCTGAGATCGGGGGCCGACAACGTAGTCTTAACAGGAAGAGAAGGAGCAATAGGTCCTTTCAGAATCTTTTCTTTAGACATCGACCTGGAAGACGTTGAAGGCCCTTCTTCGATGTACTTATGCTGGAGGGTCATTTCTTGATAAGCCGCTTCAACCTGACGTTGGCGGATGGCCTTTTGGAATTGCTGTTTCTCCCAGTCATCTTCATCGTCGCTTTCTTCTTCGTCATCTATATTTACAACGTAAAATGTTTGTCAAGAAGATGAAAAATAATAATCCAAGCGAACCTTCTCTCTCAGCCGCCAAGAATGCTTCTCTTCGTTCTTGCTTATCTTTTGTTAGAAGGTCAACCGCAAAATCCATTCTGCCATCTTCAGCCTCGTCTTCATCACTCTTATCGTTTTCGTCCTCTCGTACAAGCCTCGCAGATGTGACAGTGGCCTGAGATTCCTTCTCGTAATCTGGCATATCGTCCAATTTAACGTAATCAGCAAGACCACCAAGCTCTCTCGCCTGTTGACGATGCTTTCTTGCGGCATGGATCATCGCAGCATCTGGAATGGCACCATCTGTAAAAAAAAAAACAATTTGAAGATTAGAAACTTTTAGAAAGTAAGTAGTATTAATGAGCAAGAAGTAAACAAATACAAAATTCTTGTTTACAAAACAGAATATATGAATTGGATCAGATGAAAACTCAGCCCAAACAAATGATAAAAGTTTTCTTGCCCTACTTTCCAGGACATTCCTGAACGGGTCAGGCCGTCTAAATTTGACGCCCTCATCTGCACTTTCTTCTTCTGAATCCGACCGATATCCAGCCATCTCTGCTTCACGCCCAGTGAGGATTAAATTCTTTGGTGCTTCAGTGAGGTTGGTTATGGGGGCATGGTTTTCAAGCTGTGGTTGTTTTTCTTCTTGAACAGCTTCTGGCAATGCCTTAGCAGTGGTCTTCTGCTCCTGTTCCTTCAGTTTCCTGTCTCTCTCCATTCGTTTGGCAATTCTTCGACTCTGGGAAGATTTTTTGATCTGGAATGTTTCAACTCCCTCATCTTCCTCCAAATCTTCCTGAAAACTAAGAATACTCGTTTTCTTTTTGATCTCTGAAGCAGCAGCTTTTGGCGGTTTTGTCGAAGGTTTGTTGTTGCCGGATGCTGAGGACGGAACACTTTCGACCTTGATTGAGGGTGCAAGATTATCACCATCCTCTTCATCACTTGCTGCCGTTCTTTGACGCAGATTTTTTTTCGGTTTCTTAAAAAGTGACATATTTATTATGCGCAATTACAAATCAAAAACAGGAACGAAATTTAAGTTTCTAGCGTTTTTGCATTCGGGGAAAACGATTTCGACAGCCGACATTTAGATTTGACATTGCCAAACTTAAAAATTGAAATTTGTATCGACAAATTTACAAATACGAATTACAATTTATACATACTAGGTAATAAATAATACAAAAACCGTGTTATTTTTGTTTGAAACGTTTTTCAAAAAAAATTTGTAGAAAAATATTTTGAACACGTTGAACTCTGCCTTGATGGAAGATTGGCGCCTTACTGTCAGTCCGGCACTTGCACATTGCTAATGCGAACTTGCAATTTTCTAAGTGTGGTTGTCGTTTTGAAATTTCGTAATATTTTGTCTTTAAAAGCTATACAGGCACTGAGTATATAAACATTTAGTAATGAAGCGTTCGGCCCCTGATGTCGATGGAATTGAAAGCCGGAAGAAACAGTGTGTTAATAGTAATATCTAATTTTCAGAAATTGGTTACCTTTCATTTAACCAACTGATCGATTATTTTATGTGGGATTAAGGTAACCTATCAACTCATGTTTCTACAGCTGGGTGTGAAACAAGTGAAATGAGGAATGACAAAGAGGTGAAAAGGGCAGGTCCTTTTGTGATAGGACCTCGGCTGGGAAATTCTCCTGTCCGCAGCATTACACAATGTTTAGCAAGAAAATCCAAAACAGATGAATTTTATACATTGAAAGTGGGTTGGTGATGAATGTCATCATATATTTCGTAAAATTTTTAATTTATTATATAAAATTAGATGCTTATTATGAAATCCCTCAATGAAGAAACCCAGGATGAGAAGCAAGGAAAAATGTTGTTATTAACTGAATATAGTCTCCTGTCCCTACTACATGATCAACCTGGGGTTATTCATCACCATGGGTTTTTCAAAGTATTAACATAAAAATTTAGTTCCTAAAACTCTTTCCATTAAAATTAGTCCTACCCCAGGACTTGGCATATGAGGAACAGGAACTTCAAAATGGAACAGTAGTTATTACTGGGAATAAAGTCAAAAGGCTCAATCTCATCCTAGATTGTCTTTCACCAAATGACTTCTGTCCTTATTCTCACAACTATGTCAACCTTCAGCAGTATGTCATTAAGGAGAAAAAATTGACTGAACAGGAAAGCCTTTGGATATTTAGAGAAATTGTCTGTGTAGTAAAAAGTCTTCACCAAGTATGTTATTAGTTGAGTTGGTGAGAGCTTTGCAGAATTGCCTTCTAAATTTTCGCTAACCTTAGAGAAATATTGTCCACAGAGATTTGAAACTTGGTAATTTAGTGCTGAACCGACAAAACCGACGCATTACTCTCATTAATTTCTGTCTGGGGAAGCATCTGGCAAACGAAGAAGACCTGTTGCGTGATCAGAGAGGTTCTCCAGCGTACATTTCTCCAGACGTTCTGAGTGGCAAACCCTACCTAGGTATTATAATACCTTCTCTTTGTTTCTTAATGAAAATACAATTTCAGTTTTTTAATGGATGCAGGCAAGCCGTCGGATATGTGGGCCTTGGGAGTCGTATTATTCACTATGCTCTATGGCCAGTTTCCATTCTACGACTCGGTCCCTCAAGAACTCTTCAGGAAGATCAAAGCCGCCGAATTCACTATTCCCAGGTAAGAATCATATATGCTAGTGTCGAAATCAAGTGAAAATACTTCTATTTGATCAAATGGTAAGGGACGGTCGTGTCTCGGATAGCACTACGAGGCTAGTTCAACGTTTACTGAATCTAAATCCACACCAAAGGCTAAAGGCTGACCAAGTCGTCGATGTGCTCGACTCTGCTATAGCCGTAAGCCATTTTCCATCTTCATCAGCCGATCTGTCCTTATTACAGGTTAGCAGTCAAATACACGAAATAGAATAAAATTTTGAATTTATTAACTAATTTTCATTGCAGGTTGTTCCGGATGCTGATTGTGATTTGCCAGTGGATGAAGCAGAGGTTCCAACATCGAAGCCTGTCAAGGGGATTTCGGGATTCGAACTTGTATTACAGCAGCTTCAGGTATCCAATTGCGTTGATTAAATTTAGGGATTTAGCTTTAAAATTGGTTCTTCTAGGCTATTGAAGAATCAACTGGTAGCCTCTTGGCATATCATTCAGTCACAGTTCCCGGCTTAAGCCCATTTCAAATAATAAAGAAGCACGCAAATACCAGTGAACATCATGCGCATTTAAATTTTCTCTCGTCACTTGGCCGTCAACAAGGATCTGTGCGTGCCCTCAGCACGGAACAGATGAATCGGTTTCGTCATTTACTACCTCCGCGAATGATGACCTCCCATCAGCAGTTCCACGAGGGAACAAGTGCTACAGCAGTACAAAGAATAGCATCATTTTCTTCTTACATGTCACAAAATAATTTGTCGGCCTTCTCACCTGCTACACCAACGTTACGTAATAGTTAATGCCATTCTCTGTGTAAGGATTGCTAAAACGATCTCATTTTCTATTTTAAGGCACGGTGAATCCAACATTTTTCCCACCGAATTTTCTGTCGCATCGGTTGCAACAACTGCAACAACAACATCAACAGCTATCACCGGCTTCGTTAGCTTCAATAAACGGTACCCGCCGGATCGCCATTGACTCTCCAATATCGTCGACATCGCGACAAGAGGAACAATCTGAGGAACCAGATTAAAACACAGACATCATCCGTGTCCCACTTTCTCCACACATACTCCTAAAGCTTTATCGTATAAAGCCGAGCTAAGTATTTTATGATGCATGTAAAAACAAACGCAATTTGTAATCGTACACTATCTACATTTTGAATTCTGCATGTCAAATTAGTTCAAAAGCTATAGAATTTTTTGAAAGGTTTGAGATACCAGGATTTGTAAAAATTAAGAAACCCGTTGGAGTTACCCACTGCGTTACAGGTCCCGGTATTGAAGTTAAATTGATAGCCATATGGGCACATTGGTGCCTGAGGTATGCTCGGAGGGACAACCTGTACAGGGGGAGCTTCAACTTCGATGGAGCGAATGAGTTCCGGAGTACAACAGGGTCCGGGAGGGCCAGGGTATCCAGCGGGTCCGGGAGGGCCAGGGTGTCCGGCGGGTCCGGGAGGGCCAGGGTGTCCAGCGGGTCCGGGAGGGCCAGGGTGTCCAGCGGGTCCGGGAGGGCCAGGGTGTCCAGCGGGTCCGGGAGGGCCAGGGAGTCCGGGAGGGCCATCAGGTCCAGAGGGTCCGGGAGGGCCAGCAGGTCCAGGGCGACCGGGAGGGCCATTCTCAGCTCGTGGGGTTTCTCTTCCTGGCGGTATGCCAATGCGAATGCTTGTGCCACTGGGAGCTGCAAGCTCTTCTGTTGTTTCTGGGTAGTCACAAGTGCAGATGTTCTCCATATCGGGACCCTCGTCATCTACAGACTTCCCATCTTCTGCGTTTCTGCTGGATGCGTCCTCTGCGCCGGTCGTGGTGTGACCCACCACTAGGGCAATGAATATGAGAGCTATAAGCATACCTTTATGCGAATATGGCAGCTCAAGTGAGCTACAGTCCCCCTGTCCAGTGTTAAATGATAGAGAATCTGAAACTACCTGCCATTTTTATACGAAAGCTATGTACTTACACTGTAAAGCGTTTCCCAAACGATAGCGACTGACAAGTTTCCCTTTTCTTTCTACATTCTTTTGTGCCGTTCATAGAAGCAGTGAAAGTTGAAAACGTTGATCAAGCACCGTTTAATCCAGTGCTTCATTATATGACATAGTTAAGGAATGGACTGAACCCTTGTGAGAATTGTTCGTCTATTTCCGATTCCGTTCTTTTATTTTGTTTTTTATTTTTAGATGTATTATGTCTTCATTGTTAGCTCATTAACGTTTGTTATTTATCATTTCTGCAGTTGCGCAATGGAATTGTAAATCACACTCTTTGAAAGAAAAAAAATACCTATTTTTTCCTGTGCGTCTGTAATAGGAATAAAGGTTCTATGTCCTATTTATCTATCCTTAAGCTATTGCTTCCAGTGTTTTTTTTTTGTGCTAAAACCAATTTAATGTTTCTTCTATACTATATTTTATTATTTATTTATTTGTTTGTTCATTTATTTACTCCAAAATGTTTTCTTACAGGTTCTTTCCAATATTGTGCAATGCTTATGAAAAGGGTAGTTCCCATCGCATCTACACTACTCCAATCTTCAAAAATCTTAGGTACGATTTTTTCAAACTTCATTCTTTCGAAAAAAGTATAGTATTATTATTTTTTCTTCAATGTGTATTCAAAAAACAGATTTTAAACTATGCATCTACTACATTACTATTCTTGATCACTACAATTATTTACGTGAACCAAATAAATTTATAAAAGGACTGTTCTGATTAAAGGAAATCTGAGGAGGGAACCCGGAAAACGAATAAGATCCGTAATTGATATTACGGCTAGGAGAGTTGCAGTCTTGAGTGTAGATGTTAAACTGATAGCCGACTGGACAGCGTCTGCCGGATGTTCGTCTCTTGCCATCGGTCGGCCGCGACAGTTTTCCTTGGCTAGGACGACTGTTCCTCGAGCTTTCGATATTCTCTTGCGGCCTTTCATCTCCTTGATTTCGTGAGCTGGATTGAAGGTTAAAAATAATATTTGTAGTGCCAGGTGGAAGTAAAATGGTTTCCTCTTCTTCTTCTTCCTCTTCTTCGGGCGCGGGAGTAGTGGCTTCTGTGGTGGTAGATCTTTCCTTATGACGACTCGTTGTGGTTTCTTCACGTCGACGTTCTGTAGTTGTTTCTTCACCTCGTTGTTCTGTAGTTCTTTCTTCTTCATGACGTTCAGTAGTTGTTTCTTCTCTTTGACGTTCTGTAGTTCTTTCTTCACCTCGACGTTCTGTAGTTGTTTCTTCTCTGTGACGTTCAGTTGTTCGTTTTTCTTCTTCTGTACTGGTTCGCTCTGTGGGACGTTCTGTCGTAACGGATTCTGTTGTAGACCTCTCCGTGGAGCTCGGCTCCTCGGTTGTAGCTTCGGTATGCTCCTCTTCAGCTCTTAAATCCTCTGGTTCACCAATGTATTCTTTGCCTTCACCTGGAAAGATTTCGATGTTCACTTTTCCTTCAGGATGCAATTCCGGTGGAACGCTTATGACAATACTCGAGCCACTGGGAGCTGTCATCAAATCAGATTTTTCCGCAGAAGACTCTTCTTCTTCTTTTCGCTCTTCGGATTCTCGAAATTCTTCTTCTACCTTTTGTTCTGCGGATTCTTTTGCCCTTTCCTTTTCCCTGCGTTCGGCTGATGATTCCTCTTCCTGTTCCTTTGATTCTTCCTCTTCTTTGCGTTCGGCGGATTCTTTGGCTCTTTCTTTTTCTCTGCGCTCGCCGGATGATTCTTCTTCTTCTTCTTCTTTACGTTCACGAGATTCTTGAGCCTCTTCCTCTACTTTGCGTTCAGCAGATTCCCGTGCCATTTCCTTTGCTCTGCGTTCAGCAGACGATTCTTCTTCGTCTTTGTGTTCGCGGGATTCTCTTGCTTCTTCCTCTACTTTGCGTTCGGCTGATTCTTTTGCTGATTCTTTTTCTCTGCGTTCAGCCGATGATTCTTCTCTCTCTTCGTGGGGTTCTTTAGATTCTTCCTCTTCTTTGCGTTCACGGGATTCTCGGGCCTCATCTCCGGCTTTGCGTTCAGCTGATTCTCTGGCTCTTTCCTTTTCCCTGCGTTCGGTCGATGATCCTTCCTCTTCTTCTCGTTCACGAGCTTCCCGAAATTCCTCCTCCACTTTACGTTCGGCGGATTCTTTGGCCTTTTCTTTTTCTCTACGTTCAGCGGATGATTCTTCCTCGTCTTTCCGTTTTCGCTCTTCTTCGATTTCGTTTTCAAGTAATTCTTTAGCTTTTTCCTTTTTCTTGCGTTCGGCGGATGATTCTTCTTCTTCTTTTCGTTTTTCGGATTCTCTAGCCTCTTTTTCTTCCTCGGATTCTCTAGCCTCTTTTTCTTCCTCGGATTCTCTAGCCTCTTCTTCCACTTTGCGTTCGGCTGATTCTTTGGCTCTTTCCTTTTCCCTGCGTTCAGCCGATGATTCTTCCTCTTCTTCTCGTTCACGAGCTTCCCGAGATTCTTCCTCCACTTTACGTTCGGCGGATTCTTTGGCCTTTTCCTTTTCTCTACGTTCGGCGGATGATTCTTCCTCATCTTTTCGTTTTCGCTCTTCTTCGATTTCATTTTCGAGTAATTCTTTCGCCTTTTCCTTTTTCTTGCGTTCGGCGGATGATTCTTCTTCTTCTTTTCGTTTTTCGGATTCTCTAGCCTCTTCTTCCTTGGATTCTCGAGTCTCTTCTTCCACTTTGCGTTCGGCTGATTCTTTAGCTTTTTCCTTTTCCCTGCGTTCGCCCGATGACTCTTCTTCTCCTCTCTCTTCTTCGGGTTCTTTAAACTCTTCTTCTACTCTGCGTTCGGCAGATTCTTTCGCTTCTTCCTTTTCAAGCCGTTCCCTAGATGATTCTTCTTTTCTGCGCTCTCCGGATTCTCTCGATTCGCTAGATTCACTGGATTCGCTCGATCCTTCTTCTTTTTTACGCTTGTCGGAGTCTCTAAGCCGTCCCTCCTTGCGCTCAGTTGGGTCACCATTGGCCACCAGTTCGAAGACCTTCTTTCCACGCTCCGGGACGGACACTTCAAGCCGCATTTTGATGGGACGTTGGACTTCGGCTGCGCGTTCAGCTTCTTGTTTTTCATGTTCGTGCCGTTCTTTAATTTTCTGCAGCTTGGAATCAATTTTTTTCATCTCTTCTGACAAATTTCGTAGGAAAGTATCGCGAACATTTTCTACCTCGTGAATAACTTCAGTTAAATTGGGCTCGTGATCTTCCGGATTCCTTTCAGCCTCCGCACGCCGTTCAGCCGAATTACGTTTGTCCAAATGGACGCTCCTGGCCGTGGAGTAATGCGCCACTAAACCGATAAGTAAAAGAACTTTAAAAATCATTCCAAAATAATTGTTCGATAATATTGAGATAGTTCAAAACTATTGACTCGAAGTCAACTGATTGATTATCTGAAAAGCGCGGGCTTTATATACCTGTACTTTACCTGCCGTATGAAGCGTTTTTCCAACGACGGTGACGGTTAGTTTTATTTCTTTTTCGTGGAACTAGTGAAAGTTATTAGTTCGGCAACGTACCCCCCCGTATTAAAAGAATTAAAGGCTACCTGGCTTGCAATGCAAAACGAAGGAATGGATAAAACGACCATGTTTCTACTGAATACGGTATGTTTTCAGTTTCTTTATTTTGAAATTTCAATGTACCAACGATTGTTTACGTCGTCCTGACGATGAACCGGAATCACCATTTGAATTTTACATGCATTTTGTCAGGTAAAAACTCTAGGGATTATATGAGGCTTTAATTCCCTGCAGCTCCGTGTCTCAGCTTAATATTTAGCTTCGCCAAAAATAACTGAAATGCGTTAAACTTTTGAAGAAACTAAGAGGCTATTACAAAAAAAAACATGAACGCTTTAAGTGTCATAACATCCTATTATAAAGAAAAATAACGCGGTCATCTCAGAAGCTGGAAAAAACCCTTTCGGCATTCACGAAAGACGTCCCATCCGTTTCAAATTGCTCGACCTGATTTACGATCACCATCCAAAACTGTCATCGTATTGTATACAGTGGGGCATTAATGAGAAAGTGGTGAAACCAGTGTGAATGAGCTAATGTGTCATCGCGAAGAATTTTTTTTGTATTGTAAACAAACAAAACCTCAAATTCAAGAAAAACAAGAAATCTTAAAGGTACTTCGTGACACACTAAGCAAAACATCGTCAAACCTTTTGTCTCTTTATTGATTTTTTTGGGTTTGCCGAAGTAAACGAAAAAAAAAAAGGTCTACGAACGCTAACAGAAACCCGTGAAAAAATTGATTTCCGCCTTTTCAGTGCATCAAAGCGAACGTGAGAAGATTTATCAATAGACACGCGTGAGAGTCCGGCACCGGAAACTTGTGTCAATTGTAAAGAAAGGCGAACAACTAGGAAGAAGAACAACCCGGATATTGATTGTCCTTTGCCTTGTATCAGAAGTCTTCATCTATTTAGTAGATCAAGTTGTATTCAACATAACAATCATAAAAGGGTCACCTTCTGTTACGCAAGCAAACTCAACCCGTTCTAATACGGCAATAAACCAAAGTAATTTGTCTTAGAACAGGTTAAATCCACCTACAATTGGGCGGTGACTTCTAACCCAAAAACCACTAGGCTTCTTTGCTTTCGGACATCAGTCTTAGAAGTGAGTCGACCATGAAAACTTCTAGATTTAAATCTCGGACATGTTTTTTTATTCGTCTATTTTGCTCGTTACTCATTTTAATGACATGTGAAGTGGAATCTCAAAATGTGGTAGCAGTTAATTACACCGTACCCACTCTGTCTGCAAACGCAATACCAATATCACAGCGAACTGGGAAAAGTCTTCCTGGAGGAGGTTGGATGGACAAGTTACTAGCGCCATTACGTTCCTTAATGGGCACTCGTGCATACGATCCATGGCGCTATTTTATGTCAGTGAAACGTCGTGAAGTGAATGAAAGGAGGTCATCTTCTTCCTCTTCATCAAGATATTTCTCCACGTCAATTCCAGCGGAATTCGATGCCCGTCTACGGTGGCCCAACTGTCCAACAATAGGGGAAATATTCGAACAAGGCCCTTGCGCTTCCTGTTGGGTATTTGCAGTTCAGTCACGTTCAAGGTGCATAAATAATTATTTTATTCTTTAACAGGCTGTAGTGCCCACTGATGTGATGAGTGATCGTATATGCATCCATTCCGGAGGTCGTCACGTTGTACGCTTGTCCGCTGGAAATTTACTCGCTTGTTGTCGCATGTGTGGTAAAGGTTGCAAAGGCGGATTTCCTGGAGGAGCGTGGATGTACTGGTCAGTTCAGTTCGTTAACTTTTTTTTTTTTTTTTATATATATATTTTATTTCTAAATCCATTCAAAAGGAAGAAGCAGGGCATCGTTACAGGGGCATCCTACTCTTCAGATTACGTAAATCTTAAAATTGTGAGTGACTATGGAAGAAAAATTATTTTTATCTCCATTTAAGGGTTGTCAAAATTATCAATTCTTTCCGTGTTACCAACCGAGGATTGAAGGATCGCCCAAAATTAAATGTCCTAAAACTGAAAACACTCTACTGCAATGCCAAGAAACATGTAGAGCATCGCATGCAAGAAGTTACAAACAAGACCTCTATTATGGTAAATTGGTTAACTTATCAAATTTGCTTTACAATAAAATCAGTTCCCGATTGATAGGTGAGAGTGTTTATAGAATACCCAACGACGTTCAGGCCATCCAAGTGGAAATTCTGGAACATGGGCCCGTCCAAGCAAATCTAAGGATTTATGAGGATTTTCTGTACTATAAATCAGGTTAGTGTGCAATAGGATTTTCTCTATGACTGTGACTGATCTTTATTGATCAGGTGTTTACCAGCACAAAAGCGGCAAAGGTTTAGAATACCATGCTGTTAAATTATTTGGCTGGGGAACTGATGATGACGGCACTCCATATTGGTTGGCTGCTAATCCATGGAGCAAGCGCTGGGGCAACGGAGGTTTCTTTAAGATTCTCCGAGGATCCAATCATGCGGAAATAGAAGATCACATTATGGCTGGAATACCTAAATTGGCTGCGACCGATGTAGATGATAACGAACTTAATTTAATTTAAAAGCGTAAGAATTATTTAACAATTTAATTTCCACAAACAATTATTTTATTATGAAAAATGTGCATAGAACACAATTGTATTATGGATCGGGCGTGCGAGATCATTCGGTCTGAAAACGTTCTAACTGCTACTCTTGTGAAATGGAAAATAAGTTAATCAAATAGAAAATTAAATTAAAACCACAGAGAGTCAAGACTGTCACAATACTGCTACAACATAACTGACTTAGACAAAGAGCATATTCTGTCATGGCACCAAAATTCAGATTAATCGTTCTTCGCTAGTTTGGCTGGGATGTTAGAATGGGTAGGTCCCACAGAAGGCGCTTTTGCTGATGCTTTAGCAGCCTCTGCTTTATCTTGGCGTTCAGTTTGCCACTCCACCACCAACCGACATGTCAACATAAAGAAGAAGACTAGAGCTGGGGCAGAGCGTTCTAGCTTGTCATCTACTGCCCAATGCAAGGAAATTGCAGCAATCATTAAAGAAAGTAGAATCCAGTTAGCTAACTGCTTTGTACGACCTGCAGATAAAGGAATCAGTGGGCACTGAGTAAAAACAATGTCATGATTGAGATATAGCTTACGATGTGGGATGAATGTAAGAGCAATGCCACAGACAATTTCAAGGCCACCAACTATACGGCGATACCATTTTGAAGGTATTTTTACATTCAGCCAGCGTGCTAATGGTATAATTTTGGCATATTTTACATATTCTTGTCGCTAAACGATGAAATGATATTCACATTGTTAGGCAGCTGAATATGTAAGAAAAACGTAGATTTCCACGTACCAAATCCTTATGAAGTTCTTTGCTGATGTAGGGTGTAATCTTCATAATCCCAACAAATATGAAGAACAATCCTAAGAATATAGACAAACTTTTTAAAACGATAGACGCCATGAATAAAATTTTCGCTGTACAACTGTCGTCCGCCGCTGCACTCTACACAACCCAAGTATCTAGTGTCAAAAAAAGCAAAATGCAAATAATTTATACACCGTTGTCGCTAAAGTTGATTCTCTCTAAGTCTAACTTTAATAGTTGAAAAGAAAAGGATAATCCTTGCTAACTGCCGTGTTTCTACCTGTTTTAATAATTTTGAAAATATTTTTGTAATGACTGATGCCAGTTTTTGTAAGTGATTACGAACTGGAACGCAGGCATGGGGTGGTAGGACCGGTAGCGGTACGGCGTAAAAAGTTTCGAGATGACACATGCATTGGTCATGCACCTTGGTCAAAGAAAAATTTCAATTTACACTTCATAGATGAAGCATATCTATTACCTAATTTCACTTGTTTGCTTACTGATAAAGAAAGAACTTGATGTTGCGTAACAATATTAACACGTATTCCCACATGGCCAGTGTATCATTGTTGTACAACATGTACTCATTTAGAATAATTTAATTGGAAAAAAATCAACACAGTGAGAATCCAGATAAATGAAAACCACGTTGTCTGTAATTCCAGTCGTAATTTCTTGTCTTGACAATATAACGGGCTAAGTAATTCGTTGTTAGCAGACAAAAAATGGCTTCTTTGTGTACACAACAAGTTAACCTGTGGAAAATAGTCATAAAGACGAAATTAAAATCTTTCTATTCGAAACATATGTGTAGTATCGTAGTTACGATAAAACCTAATGTGATAAAATTCGTTTAATACTCCCGGTCGTTTCGCGACCCTTTTTTTCAAGTTAATGAGAATTTAATGACGGATTCAGTATTTTTTCGTTCATGAGGGAAATTTGTGGTCATACAGTCTTGCATTGTCCCGGAAATTACTTATCAGTCATGCGGTTATGATTCGCTCTTATTCTACATGTCTTAAAATAATATAACCTGCTCTAACAGAACATTTCAGTATTTTCATTTTTTTTTTCTATGGATTCGATGAAACGAAAAACAGGAATTGTTGTTGATGCCAGCTCCGCCAGATGGCAGAGGAGTAAGCTTATATTTTATTGGAGGAAGGCAGAGTTCCTCGCCCTTCTGGTGCCACACGAATGGTATGAGAACTGAAAAATTTTCGCTCAGTTGTGGTCGATTGTGCATCGGACGTGAACGCGATTCTTTGTGAGATATTTTATTATTATTTGTAAGACGAAGAGGCTTACAAATATACGCAGTTCATGCTGATTTCGTGTATGTGCTTGTGTGTTGACGACATCTTCTTTGTCCACAATCGAAACATCTGTAGGTGGTGCTGACAGCCAAAAAAAAAACGAGGTATGTTTGTGCTCAAGTTTTCTTTTTATCAAGCCATATAATGATTGCAATCAATTTGGTAAAAGGTCTAAAGTTTTTGTCAGTTTTATCCACAGAAAAATGTTTTTATTCAGTAGTTTGTCTAGGTTTTAATCATGTAAAATAAGTGAAATGTTGTCTTAGTGGGGGAAAAGATGATTCGTCTTCTGCTAGTTTTCGAGTCGTGAAAAAAAGAGAACCACCAAAACATTGGTAAAAAAAGGCTACTGCACAAGTTGACATATCTCTTATCAACATTTCTCCCCAATCTTTGAGCCACGCTGGAAAATGTTTGCATTTTGAATATTGGGTAATGAGAAAATGTTGGGAATAAAAGATTAGTAACAGTCAGGTGTGTCGTTCGACATATTCTGAACGCACCCATATAAGGTCAGAAATCTTCCCTGGGGCTATCGATGAAACTTGGGGGAAAAAAAACGATTATCCCGTTGTGTAACCCGCGCGCTCTGGCCCGCCTCGGCACATTTGTGTGACTAAGAGGCTGTCCAAGATCGTGAGTTGCTCATTATTATTCACGAATCGTTTTTCATTTATTGGCTTTTCTCATCCTCTAGTGGAAGAGGATGAAGCAACATTCAGCGAAGGATAATTAACACCAGAAAAGAAAAACAAGGCCGTTGCTAAAATATAAAGAAAAATGTACGCCAACAGCGGTGGCGGTGTCGCCCGAGTGACCTCTCCGGATTCGGCTCTGGCCTCGGATGTCTTCGACAAGTTCTGCAACGCTGTCACGTTCAAATCGATTTTGAGCCTGTACCGGCAGCTGTGCGATTTGCTCCGGCTGAAACCCACTTACTTCCCGCTCTTCTACCCGAAACTCAAGGTCAGTAATAGACGACGCTTTCTTATAATTTCCATTTAAGAAAGAAAGATCGTTTTCCCCTCGTAACGTTCGTGTCACCTATGATGAAGTGCTGACTCGTTTTTTTTTTTTAATACCTGGCTAAATTGTTATTCTTCTGATTCATTTCCGACAGGCCAAGCTACGCTCGTGGAAAGCCCAGGCGTTGTGGAGTAAATTCGACAAACGGGCGGCTCATCGGTGCTACAATCGAGGAAGACCTTGTTCCAACACTCGGGTAAAACATGATTTCAATTGTTGACTTTTTCTCCTTTTACATCGGATTTTGGTGGCGTGCCATTTGGGGCGCTCCTTATCTGCTCGACAACAACGACGACATGTCCTCCAAGAAGGTTCCATACATGGACATAGTGTGTCTCTTTGGATATCTCGTCCGTCCCAACAGACGTTCATTGTTGCTCTCATAATTCCGTCACGTACAAAAAACATAGCTTAAAAAAAAAATAGGTAATCTTCAAGGGCAATGTTTTTGGTAGGAACATATTTTTTTTCCGGGTTTTTATAGAAGATTTAACTTCAATTTTTTAAGTCTAGCTCTTCGTCACCTTATGCGTGCGCATCGCTTTTTAAAAAACAAGGTTCTATTTTCGTTGTTTGCCCGGTAGCTTCTTTCCGTTCCACTTTTTTTTTCGGGCCTCCCCCGAGTATCTTCAACAGTTGGAAAGGCACTATTTTTTTTTTGGTGCTACTTCAAACATAAAACGGCAAAACCCGCAACAAGATTTTTAAAACAGAATAATAATAGTAACCTTTGCCAGAATCAATCGTCGTTTTCTGGGCTATTTTTCGCAACCAGCCCAGTCTGATAAGGTGACTGTTGGCGTCGGCAATCTTGGCGACGGCCTTGTTTACATCAAGATGTTTGCCTGGCTTATGTCTTTCATCACGATTGAGGGATGAGTCACGCAGACTGATGTCATTTTCTCTCTCTAGGTGCTTATCATTGGTGGAGGGCCGTGCGGATTACGGACGGCCATCGAAGCCCAGCTGTTGGGCGCCAAAGTCGTTGTCGTCGAAAAAAGAGACAGGTTTTCTCGCAACAACGTCCTCCATCTCTGGCCGTTTGTTATCCACGATCTGAGGGCTCTCGGCGCTAAAAAGTTTTTTGGCAAGTTCTGCGCCGGATCCATCGATCACATCAGTAAGTAATTTGGACTTGTTTTTCTTGCCGTCGTTGCGTCATCACTTGTTTTCTTTTAACAATTATTTCTAGGTATTCGCCAATTGCAGTGCATTCTACTTAAAGTAGCTCTACTTCTAGGAGTTGAAATTCATGAAAATGTGACGTTTGATGGACTCGTTGAACCACCAGAAGATCAATCGATAAGTAATCAGTTTTATTTTTTGTTTTTTGTTTTTTGCCTTTGTTACGTAGACGTCACTGACTCCGTGTTTGTTTTGTTCCAACAAATAGAAATAGGTTGGAAGGCTAAAGTTAGCCCGTTGGATCATCCCGTCTCGCAGTATGAATTTGACGTGCTCATCGGTGCTGATGGCAAGAGAAACACACTGGACGGTACGTGAAAATAGAAACAAAATAGCCTTGCCCTCAATATGACTAATAGCATTTTTTTTTTCAGGATTCAAACGCAAAGAATTCCGCGGACGATTGGCCATTGCCATTACGGCTAATTTGGTTAACAAGAAATCGGAAGCGGAGGCACGCGTCGAGGAGATCTCCGGAGTGGCTTTCATTTTCAATCAAAAATTCTTCAAAGAGCTCAATGCTGTTACCGGCATCGATCTGGAGAACATCGTTTACTACAAAGACGAAACGCACTACTTTGTCATGACGGCCAAGAAGCAATCGTTACTCAACAAGGGTGTCATTATCCAGGTAAAGGTTTTTAACTCCAATTCAAAATGTCTTTCTCATTTCGAATTGCTTCGTGTCACATCAGGATTATCCGGACACGGTGAAATTGTTGTCCATCGAGAATGTCAATAAGGAAGCACTGATGGATTACGCCCGCCAAGCGGCTGATTTTTCCACCAATTACCAGCTGCCGCATTTGGATTTCGCAGTCAACCATTACGGACAGCCGGATGTGGCCATGTTTGACTTTACGTCCATGTTTGCGGCCGAGAACGCTTCGAGGGTGCTGGAACGGCACGGTCACAAAATGCTCATGTGCCTGGTGGGCGACAGTTTATTGGAGCCGTTCTGGCCCACCGGCTCTGGATGCGCCCGTGGCTGGTTGAGCTCTTTCGACGCCTGCTGGGCCATCCACTCTTGGTCGAGTGGTCGGATGACTCCGCTGGAGGTCCTCGCTGAACGCGAGTCCATTTACCGCCTGCTGGCCCAGACCACGCCCGAGAACCTCAACAAAGATTACAGTGCCTACACCGTGGAGCCTCAAACTCGCTACCCCAACCTCAACACCCGGGCTTGCCTCGAGTTCCAGGTCAAATCGCTCTACGATACGGATAACACTGCTGAACTGGAGAGGCCTGTCAAGGCTCCCGTCGAGGAGGGCACCAGGAAACGATCCAAAAGACGTAAGGCGAAGATGATCAATTATTTCCCGTTTCTCACCGTTTTAATTGAATTCGTATTTTTTGCAGCGGATTCGTTTATCCATCCAGACACGTTATTGCTCTGGCTTAAAAAGCAGATTGCGTTGTATGATATCACGATTACGGATGTAACTACTTCGTTTCAAGATGGTCTTGCTCTCTGCGCGATTATTCACAGATACCGTCCCGATTTACTGGACTTTGCCTCTCTTGATCCAGCTAATGTTGCCGTTAATAACCAGCTGGCTTTCGACATCCTTGAAGAACTCGGCTTGCCTCCCGTAAGTTTACCTACACTGGAAAACAAAGTGTGTAACGTAACGGAAATTCCCTTGTAGGTGACTACTGGCTACGAAATGGCCCAGCTGGCAGTCCCAGATAAGCTGGCCATGCTCTCCTATCTGACGCAAGTCCACGAACTGTTCCGCGGCGAGATTCCGTGCGTCAAACAGCCGAAACGGGTCAGTCTTTTCTAAAAATCTAATGTTTCATCATCTTATTAACGACCGCATTTGATAGGAGCTGACCGAATCTGAAGAAGACATTTTGGGAGCTACCTCACAAAAACGACCGGTTACTATATCTTCTGCTGGGCAATATCAACGTGCTGCGGCTCAAAACAAAACATCATCCAGGTTGTCAACGACAAACAAACGCAAAACGTTGGAACGAGTAGTAGCGGCGGAGGCATCCAGCACGCTCAACCGAACGGGAGGGGACCGTAACAAAGCCGACATGTCATTGCGCAAAGCCCGCAAGCGTCGCAGTACTGACCGTTCGTTACACGGTACCATAGTAAGTGCATATTCCCTTTATCCAAGGTCTTTCTTCTTTCCATCTTCTGGTTAGTGAACTGAACGTTCAAAATCGATTGCAAATTGGCTTGGAGCCAAAAACAAAGTTTTGCTCCCCCAGTGCGGCTTTTGTAAGTTCATGTTAAACGCGTTGGGTTCAGGAACGCGGTCAAGTGCAGCAAGAGATAGCCGCAAACCGGTTGGACCGAAAACAGCGGGCGGCTGCTTTCCTACGCCTCCGATTCGATAGAAGTATGCAGATGTTGCAAGCCGGTGGCGATCCGGGCGAAGTAGGCGGATTCAGCAAGGCCACAGAAAGACAGATGAAGGCTGATCGCGACCTGCAGGATATTTCTTTATTCATTTATCGTCTCGAGTCGGATTTTGAGGATAAGAGGTGCCGACTGGAGAAGATGCTGTCCGGTTTCAACCCTATCGTAAGCCTCGAAGGCAGTGTGTGTTTGTGCACCCACCGAAAGCATGACGCACAAACTTGAAGAGAATGGGCGCTGCAATCATAACATGCCCTCTGGCTCCACGTGATTGGCAGTTGTATTGTTGGCGGAACGATGGATTTCTTGATTCTAGACATGCATCTAACTCATCCATATTCAGTCGTGGGAATTGAATATAACTCTACTACCCCCCATAGCGAGCATGCCCAGTATGAATACTAACTTGCGAGAGTGGCGCACCCTTTTATTTATCTTTGTTTTGTTTTTTAACGTCTGTGGTTGTGTTTTTTGTTTGCATTGGATATGTTCTCAGCGTTTGCAAGATCGAGTGTATGTGTTTGTTTGATCGATTTTTCTTATTATTAACCCTTTCTGTACATACAGGATCGAAGTGGCAAACCAGGAGCTCGTGGAGGAGGCGCATCGGAAGGCAGCGAATCGCTCAGCAATAAAGTCCGTGATTTGGAAGCCAAACTGAGAGGCAATCGGCCGACCGACAAGAAGCCCAAGGATCTTATTCGAGCCATAGGTAAAATTGTTTTTTTAATTTCTGAAATATGGAAATGAATTCATTCTTGTTTTTTTTTTTGTTGTAATTCAGGAAAATTGGATAAGAACGACTGGCAGCTCTCAGCTTTAGAAAAGAAGATTGAAGAGAATCAAACACCTGGCGGGTTGAAAGATCCCCACGATAACAAAGTCCCCAAATGGAATAGGGATGCGTTCACCGATAAGGTATCCTAAATATTTTCATTTCGTGACATCTGTCCTCTTTGTAATCATTTTTTTTTTTTGGTTAAACAGTTTGAAGCGATCAATCGACGTATCCATGGTTTGCCCGTTGAAGCCATCAATGAAAAGCACAGCAATTTGGAGCGCAATATGAAGCAGCTGGAGAGGAAGTTGAAGGAAGGAAGTGTTTTGGATACTGGCCATCGAGGCAGCAATAAGGTTTCCGCCATGGCCCAGCAGCTGTCGAAAAAAGTGCCGGAAGTGTCGCAGGCCAGCATGAACGACCAAGCGGAATCGTTTAGGCCGAAACCCGTGCTCAACCTCCCGCAACAAGGCGGTTCGGAGACGTGCCACTTTTGCGCCAAAAGGGTCTATCTCATGGAGCGGATGAACGCCGAAGGCCGCTTCTTCCATCGCGGATGTTTCCGCTGCGAATATTGCGCCACGACGCTCCGGCTCGGCGGATACGCTTTCGTCAGGGACGACCTCCTCGGCGGAGTCTTTTTCTGCATGCCTCACGTTTCCATGCTCTACTATATGCGGAACAAACTCATCATCGGACGCCATGGCGAGAATTGCGTTGACGGACAAATAGAAAGAAGAATAGCTCAGCCCGTCGCAGCCCAACCAACCAGTCAACATCTCATGTAATCATTCGTCTTCTGTTTTATTTGATTGAAAAATAATTTTTTATTTTAATTTATCTAGTGCCGATAAACCCGTTGTATTTGAACCGCTGAAGAGCCCTCTAGTCCAGGCCGCCGTCCAAGCTGCCGATCCCGACTTCCGCCGAGACGGCACTCCAGAACGAGTCGAATTTGAGAATTCGATCGCCGATGAAGCGGCTAAAGAAGACCAACTGAGCGAAATCGACGAAGACGAATGGACCGATCACAATTTCGGCAATTCGACTCATTCTGGCACGGAAGATGAAGCATCTTCTTTGGATGATTCGAGGTGAGTCATTTGAATTTTGGCTTTATCATTTGTATTCCTTGTTGCAATTATCCTGTTCGTAGTTCCGACGAAGAGGAAGATGGAGAAGGAGGTGAAAACGTCATGGAACTTGATCCACCTTTGACTGCAGAGGGGACACGAAGATTAGCTGAAGCATGGAAAAAGCGCCATTTGGCTGAAGCGGCGGATCGTACCCAACACGAATATCGTGAATCACCTCATGAGAGCATCCCGGAAAGTGTGTACTGAAATTATTCTAATCTGAACAAAGCTTAAAAATCTTTTTATTTTAGATGAAGAAGAAAATAATGTTCGAATCGATGTACCAGCTTTCCCGCTTCCATCCAATCCATGTTATAAGAAATCCAGTGAAGAAGCAACAAGTTCCGGCACAGAGGTAATATTCCAATTAATGTCCTTGTTAAATCTTAATATCATCTGTTTGCTATTGTTTACAGATGGGTTCCGAAGATGAACCGGAATTGGAAGACGAAGAAGATGAGGAAGAATACGTCGAAGAGAGCGAATACGAGAGTGGTGAAGAGGAAGAAGATGAAGATGATGAAGATGAGGAAGACGAAGAAACCGAGGACGAGGAAGACGCGCGAGATTCTGCCACGGAAATCGAAACAGATTCAGAATTTGATCAAAATAGCAATGCTGACGTGAGATTAGGACCGCAGGGCATTCCCACCATCGTTGTCAACGAATCAGAAGCTGAACAGTTGAAGAAGAGTACCGATCAGCTGGCCAATGGTAACGGATTGGACGGGCATCACGTATCGGATGGTGAGGCGGAACTATTGATCCCAACGCAATCGAATGGCAATCCCAAACCGAATTACGTTGAGCAATACATATCGCTTGAGAATGCTCGCCCACTCCAGCGTACGTTATCCCACGATGACAGCAGGAAAATGGCCGATCCACCGACGACTCCCGGTCGTTTATTGGCTTATCTGCGTCGTCATGAGGAACTAGAAAGGTCACCTTCAGCCACTGATATGATGGCGTCAAAGAACTCGCTGGAACTCAAGAAAAAGTATTTGGATTATGGAGGATCTACTGGCTCGTTGGTGCAAAAATCTGCATCAGCTGCTGATTTAGATAGCAGATTAAGAAGCGTTACTGATACCATTTCGGAAGCTCAAAAGAAGCTTAATCCTGCACCTCAACCGAGCGTTCCCATGCAGGTTGATATTGATATGATTAAAACAAATTATTATTTGAAATTATCAGCATTTTTTTTTCTCTTGTTTTGACAGGTATTTCTACAGAACACGGCCAACATTTTCCATCCGAGACCACAACAATTGCCAAGTGTTTTGCCCGTCAAAAATGATGAACCTACACAACCGGCTATTGAAAAAGAAATTTCGGCTAAGGAATTGGATGATTCCGAAGAGCCTGCAACTCCGACCAACTGTGAACCTGCGGCTGAAGCTGTTGATCCTACCGAGGTCGTGCCAGTGATATCGAGTGATAGCGGTTCTTCGCAGACGAACGAAAACATTGCAGACGAAGCTACGAGCAGTGATTCAGAGGAACCCAAAGCAGACTCCGATGCAAGTTCCGGTTTTGATACAGATTCCGAGCCGGATACATCTGAAGCACCGTACGAAGCATTAAATCATTACGTCGCTTTGCCTAGTGTCGTTGTGGAAGAGGACGAAGAACCTGCTGTCCTCGTATTGCAAAACGAGCCGGCCGTACCGTTATCTCAATCTGATGACGAGTCACCAGTGCAACCACCTCATCCGCAATTGGCAATGCAAGAAAATTTCGATTTGAGCCCATCAAGCGAAAAAGTTGATTTACCTGAAAAACTTGCGGCCGTTTTGACGCGAACGCGTTCCAGAGAGTCTGTCGATTCTTCAAAATTCGCTTTATCAGAGACGGAATTCTCTGACTGGGCCGACACTAGTTTGCGCGGTGATTTGGATGTTGAGCTGAATGTGAATCCGGGTGCTAAACAAATGGCCACAAAAGAACCTCCTATGAGCTCAACAGAAACACCGTCTGCAAAGCCTACGTTGGACAAGGGCACGTCTAATTTTGATGACATCGAATATGCTGATAATAGCGAAGAACAAGCTGTGGATCTCAATGGCTATACTCCTCTGGTTGAGGAACTTCCTACACCAGACAAACCAGATACTCCCGTGGTATGGGCATTTTCAGCTTATTTATTTTTTAAATGATTTAATATTTAACATACTTTATTTATTTTATAGGCTGTACCATCGCCGGAAGTTCCCAATTTCGCTTTCAGTCGTTTAAGAGACTCAATTGCCATGTCGCGAGACAGGCAATCACCTTTGTTTACGCCCATCAAAGACGAACGTGTTCACAAAGAGATTCACCGTCGTATGTTGGAGAAAAAGAAATACGAATCCTCACCGAATTTGCTCCGCAAAAAGGAAGCCATTTCTCAGGTACGAAGACTGTACAATCAGTCAAAGTCTAGACATGATCTATTTATACACTGTATCTAATAGGAACGTGAACGACAGGGCGATTTGGTTCGTGAAATGGTCTTTAGTAGGATACAACGCACTAGCCCGGAGAAAACTAGAGAACGTCGAGGATCCTATGGGTCCATGACGCCTCCTGGATCTTCAAGAGCCTCGCGATCTGATTCGGAACCCCGCAGCACCATCAGTCCTGATCGTAGAGATATCTTCGCTACACCTCATTCATCCCTTCGGTCAGTGGCTGAAATTCCACCACCTCTTTCCAATGAATACATGACACCGATCAGCAGCAGTAAGAAAGGTATACGATGGACAATTTCTTGCTTTGTATATCCATTTAAATGCTTAATTCTATTTGTAGATGCTGAAATGAACAACGAAGGTTCTTTAGGGGCTGTGAAACGCGAGTTATTCATTTCAACACCATCGATAAGGCCGACTGATAATGAATTCAAAACGCCGAATCTGAAAGAATGGCAAGATGTGAACCGACAGCTGGAACGACAAGACTCGGCTCGCAAAGAAGCGCGGGCCAAAGCTCAAGCCAAAGCCGATCAAGACCTTGGATTAAGTCCGCCGGATTACATCGAAAATCTCAAAGACAAGCTGCGTCGCAAGCCCAGCGTTGATGATGATAGCAACGAAGTGCTGCCCGTCCGGACTCGCAGTTTCTCAGAACCCAACGTCGATGCAGAAAAATCTTGGGATCTTCCATCTCGTCCAAATGTCCCAGTGCAAATTCCGTCTGAGGTTATACCACCTGCCAAACCTCCTAGATTGATGGCCACACCATCGAACATTACCCCAGCCAAGAAAGTGGAACAGTCACGAATCTCGGACAACGCCTCAGCCGTTCCAACGTTCAATAATTCCGCATTGAAGAACGCCAAATCATTGTCGCATATAGTTAGCCCGACCGTACCAGTTTTGCAACCTCCCAGCCCACGGACAGATGTCATCGGCAACATGTTTATTCAGCAACATAATCGTCCGTCCTCGTTGAGCCCGACAAGTCCACCACAAAGCCCACGATCGGTCGACTCGTCCAAATCAACCAGTTACCTGTGGGCGGGACTCTCACCTGCTGAATCGAATGTTAAGCTCGATGCTGATTCTGCCGCCTCGGCCTCTTCGCCATCGACGACCAACGAGGTAAGCTTCTATTTCCCCCCGAAAAATTGTGTTTTATGATAATTTTTGTTTTCCAGCATGGCGTGAAAGTGAAGAAATCGAAAGACCGTGAACGTCGTCGAAGCATCATACAGACAATCACGGGTCTATTCAGCAGTTCTAAGAAAGAAGATGCAAAGGAGTCTGACTCCCCCAGCAAGAAATCCAGTCCAACTAAATTCCAATTGCCCAAGTTTTCAGGAAAGAAGGATAAATCTAGCAAGGTAGATTTATTTATTGCTGGGAATTTACTTTAGAATTAATCGTTTTTTTTTGTCAGGATAAATTGGCGGTGGACAATTCTTATGAAGACGGGCGAGTTCGTTCCGCTAGTTCTCCTGTTACGCCTCCTAACGAAGGTAAAAATAGAAAATGTTCAATTATTAATTGTTTTGGATGAAAACAATTGCATTTTTTTTTAGATGGAAAAGGTGGTGTTAAACCGCGAGCAACCTCTCTGCTTGCTAGTCCAACGTCAGGAAGCGAGGCAACGACTCCAACGTCCGGTTTTGCTGTGGATCAATGCGATTCATCAGGAACTCCAAGTGGCCAATGGTCGACTTTCTCATCAAGTACCAAACGGCAATCGAAACAAGCGCGCCAAGTAGCTCGTCAAACCGAATTAAAGAGGTATGTTTGCATTGCTGAAAACATTTGGATAATCCTTGTACTGGAACACACTTTTTATTGCTAGACTACGTATGGCACAGTCTATTCAACGCCAATTGGAAGAAATGGAAGTTAAACAAAAGGAACTGGAAGAGCAAGGCGTTCGACTTGAACGGACATTACGCGGTGAAGAAGGAGGTACTTTGAATTCCATTCTACAATTGGCTTTTTAAAATTTGTGGCTAACGTAATATGTCTGCAGGAGTGTCCGGCCGTGACGAGTCTGCCCTGATGCAAGAGTGGTTCCAGCTAGTCCACGAGAAAAACGCCTTAAGTCGGTACGAGCAGGAGCTGATGGTTCGTGCTCGTGAACTTGAGCTGGAGGATAGACATGCTCGACTCCAGCAGGAGCTCAAGGATCGCATGTCTTTGGATGGTATACCGTAGACCTTTCACACGAGTTTTCGCATAGATATTGCCTCACTTAATAATGAGCAAGCCCTTAAGCTTTCTAATGAACTAACTTATTGAAAAATAATTTTATTGTGCCGAACTAATCATGATGACGCGCGCACATGCTTGACGCGAACACTCGCTAATTCCAACCATTGAAACGTCGTATTTAGATTGGGAAGACGACGTCTTTATCACTGATGGCTCATTGGAGCCAGGTAGGATTGAATTGAGTCATGGCATCTAGCGTTTGCATGAAAAAGCATGGAGGCGTGGCTTTTTCAAGAGTTTAATCACTTATCCTTTTTGCCTAAAGCTATATCTTTTGTGGTGGTGTGCTGGCGATTCTTAATTCTCACTTCTCATTCACAGCTCACCATGTGACGGGAAAAATGAACACATCAGCTAATACCAAATTATTTTCATTTTTATAGAGACGGTGAAATCGCCAGCCGACGTGGACAAGGAGGGCGCGATTCTTACCGAAATGCTGGAGATTGTGGAGCAGAAAGACTCGCTGCGCAGCATGCTCGAAGAGGACCGGCAAAGGTGGGCAGTCTTTTTGAACCTGATTGATCTGGCTCAGAGTAGTCTTGAGGATGACGTTTTCGGGCCTGACTCTGCGGAAAAACAGGAAAAGGAGGACGAAAGCAATGGGGCGTTTCAAGCGTATTCGGACCAAATTCGGGCGTCGGAAGTCTCAGGATGCGAGCTATGGGACACAGGGGAAGGCCAGCCGGATACAGTAGACAGTGATCTTGAAATTGAAGAAGAATTCGAACATCTATTCTGCGATGACCATTCAAACACTCCACCGCGTACCGATTCGATAAACGATTTTCTCGAATCGGACTTAGTTGTACTAGAACCTGTTGAAAATTCGATTCGTGAACAACCCCAGCATCCAGCAAAAATTGCTTGGAGCTCGTCTGTCGAATTCGAAGGCCAAATCGTTGAACTGAAAGACCTGGTTAGCCAAGAAGAACTCGAATTGTGGTCTGCCGCTGCCACATCCGACATAGTCAATGACCAAGATGTTTTAGAATTTGATCAGTTGGTTCAAGACTTGTCTGAGGATGGCACTGCCAGCTTAGGTAGCTCCTTAGAAGAGAAGCAAGCTCCGAATGAAATGGAATTCGAAAGCCAACCAATCGAAATAATAGACCTTAACAGTCAAGGTGAACCAGAGTTTTGGTCCGGCAATGACGAGTCGATGCCCAACAGTGATGCCGAACGGGCTGTTAGCTCTGTCGGTACCGATTACGAATATTTTTACGAACAACGGCAAACGGCTGCGCAAATCAAGCAGAAAAAGACGTCGCAAATTCTTCGAGAGAAAGTCGAAGTGTTTGACGAGTTGGACCGCAAAGCGCGGAAGCGAGTCGAGGCCGTTGAAGACGAGAACGATTGGGGCTCGCTCGGAGTCAAATTTACGAACCGCGGAGTGGTCCGCGATCTGGTCTGGATGTGGGAATACAACCATTTGCAACAAAGCGGCCGCCGCGGGGTCTATCCCGACATGAACGACCGTCCAAAGAGAAAAGAAAAGAAAGACGATCGGTCAACATGCCAAAATGACCTCGACTCGAATATGCACCAAGAAGAACAGCCTCAAAAAATGAGGAAGAAGAGAAAAAAAATAAAACCAAACATGGAATTGGAGAGAGAAACATGTCAATCCGATCCAGTCGACGGATGGGCGTGGTGGCAGATTGGCATCCTTTTCTGGCTGACGGTCTTCTCGTTTTTCATCTTGTCAACGCTTCCGGCCAACAGTTGGCCCTCGTTCTACTGATATCACACATTTCCCCCCCCCCCCCCTCCCCCACTTCCTTTCATTTTCCTTCTGTTATTTTCCTTATTTAATTCTTAATTAGCCGGTTGTGGTTTCGGTTCACTGTCTCTCTTTCCTCTTCATTCCCAGCAGTAGTTACACCTTCTCCCCTTTTGTTTTTTACGCTTATTCTTTCAAATCAACCTGCGCTCAAATTTTCTTTTTCCACGTTACCTGACAATGTTTTCAGATCGGCCTGCGGGAATTTTAGTTTCGTCTTTACCGTTATTTTTTTCAAAGTCGAATTTCCGGTAAAGCTTATCATTTCCTCTTTTCTGTTTTGCCGTTCTTCTGGATATTGCGAGCTTAGCGGCACAACGCGTGTCTGATGAAGTTAATCCGAATTGCATGATTGGGATGCCACAATGACATACAATCTAGTCTTATCCCGAGCTACCTATTGGATTACAGAAAAAGCGGAACCGTCCCCAAAAAAAGTCAAGTTTTTAATCGTGAAATGGTTTGACCAGCTTTTGAAAATCGCGGTTCAAAATGGCCTTACATAATCGTGCCCGTTGTTTATCTTTTTATATATTAAATTAAGTAGTGAGAATGTGCTTTGTCATTTGCCTTTTAGCGCTTTGAAGGAATAAGCAGTCAAAGAACATTTAGACTTGTCACACAATTAACCGGAAGCAAACCTCTTTCTCTTGTGTTGTCTGGCTATCCCCATTGCAGGTACCGTGAAGAGGACAAAGACCTGGAGTCACAAATGCTTGCCAAAGGCTTGCGGCTTGCTACGCTTCGTCAACGAAAGGAATCCCAAGTCTGATGTTTATGAAACACCCCCCCCCCCCCCGCATTTTAAAGAGGAGGACGTTTGTAAACATTTATTTTTTTTTTTTGTCCTGTCCTATTGAGTCTCTTCTGTCCATGGGATTCCATCCGTTCTACGTAAGAACGACTTAAAGAAGAATGTAGTCAAATTTTTTTTTCATTGGAGGCCGCGCGTCCACAATTTGGTTTAATGCTAGTCATTCATTGAGCCTTTGGACTGAAAAATGAGATTCAGGCATTCTGCGGTCTTTGGTGGATGTCCTTAAAAAAATAACCTTGTTTGGCTGAATAATAATAACACTGTTAACATAAATTTTCGTGCTAGACGAGGGAGGGATGGTTATTAATGATTATCTGCCAACCAGTGGGTAACGCGTGCTGTAGATGGGGTGGCGGCATTATCAGTGATAATAACTCATCAATTTATGCATGTTTGTTGAGCTTTTTTCCCCTGTTGAATTAACGCAGACAAAAACTCGATGAATTGTTCGTCCCTCACGAACGAAAACATTCGTGTTGTGCAATGCTTTATGGCAGCTGGACCTCATTGTTTTTTTTTTCCTTTCCATGTTATCGATGAACCCAAATGAAGTAACTTTTTTAACTGCCCTTTCTTTCTGTGTTCTCGTTATCCCCTTTTTATGTTTCCCTTATATCCGTCGCTTTTTCTTCGTAAACCAGTCGATTTACTTTGTCTAGAAGTAAATCTCTTCGTACATATTTTTGTGAAACAAAACTGACCGATCAAAATTTTTCCTTTGTCGTGTTCCTGATCGATTCGGACATACTACGAGATTGATACTCCTTTTTTTTTTCCTCCTTTCGGTTTTGTTTTTTTGTTCCCCTCTTTTTAAAATTACCAAGTGTCAAAAAAAAAAAAAGATTGGCTTTGCCGTCATCGTCTTGTATGACTTATGCAAGCGGACCCTCCAAATATACATGACATCATTCGATCCTGAAACGAAATTACTATTTTAACAGCTTTCTTCTTTGCCATGTATATTCATCTGAGCAAACGGACTTGTTAATACAAGTATGTAATGTTATTCTTGTAGGTGCATGCTGTTAACTTCGCCTCGCTTCTTAACTGGTTGGCATCTTTTGATGTTTAACCAGAAACGTTATGCGACATATGGAAAAAGATCATTTCTTTTATTATACATTAAGTAAAAGGAGAATTAGGAAGATAACAGAAATAATCAAGGAGCATATTGACCCAAGGAAGAACAATCGGAAAATCAAGGCACTACTTTTTTTATCGCCCAACTGGAACGAAATCACTCCTGATGTGACTGATTATGGACAAGCTTTTTCTTATTTCGACGATTCAAAGCCATGGAAACTTGGCAACAGCAGTACATGACCAACAAAATACACAGCAATCTCACAATTCCACCTATGGGGAAAAGGTATGAATCAATGTATTTCAGAATAATAATTTATTGCAAATACCTTCGTAGATAGCTTTTTTGGCAAGAATGTATCCAACGCCAGCATCAGTAAAGAAACAAAAATTAGAAAGCGCTGACATCAAAAGTAGCGGTGAAGCTACGGCGGCTTGAAATCGTAGCCAATTCGAAGAGGACCAATTAGCCTGTTAAAATGGAAACAGATGCGAGTAACAGTTTGGTGAACTAGACCAAGGAATTCATACCTTCCAATTTGCAAAAGGCCAGCAAGTAGAACAAGATTTGCCCATTGTTTCGAGACAAATTCCAACATAATTGGAGACACACCAAATGATCTGGAAAAAAATCAAGAAACCTTTAGAAAAATCTAAATAGGTATGAATAGTTACAGTTGGCGAACCACTGCATTCGAAGCACCATGCCATATACAGACAAAGCCGAAACACATAGCTGTTCCGGCTAATTTTGCCGACGCTTTGTCCGACGCCCCTTTAAATGGAATGTAAATGTACCTAAAAGAAAAAGAAAAGAAATCAATTTGCATACCTAATATGAAACCTCTGTTCGCGGCTTACTGAAGCATGAAATTGTATAGTCCGCGATCGAAATCTCGCCACATTTGCGAATAGAGATGAATGCGGCCTACACACTTGGGTGGAGGTGGTGCATCAACATGATCTAATCGGGATAACGCCGACGGCAATCCGTATAAAACCAAGTATTTGGTCATAAAAAATTGACCAAGCGTGTAGCCAAGTCCTGCAGCTGGCCAGACATCAAACTGTCGAACAATTCCTACAAGGTTAAAATATTTATTGCTGAACAAGCAATGAATTAACAATGAAGGTATGGAGAATTACCAATGTGATATTGCAATGCACTATGATAGAAATAATGCAACGCAAGCTGATGAACAAACCACCAAAAGAGGTAACGCGCAATTAGCGCTGTGCTCTTGATTAGGTGAGCCAAACTGCATGGTTGGTTTGCAGGATTTTCCATCTTTAGTAAGGTGAATAACTCGTAATGTTATAAGAACAGGTAAAAGTATATGTCGATTTTTGTTACCGAAAATTTGAAATCCCGATAAAGCATCAAGGGCCCTGTTGGTAGCAGGGGGAGATAGAAGCAGTAGTGGTAGAAATTCATCAATTTGTTATGATGACCGGTAGAACGTGTATCTACTAAATAACTAATTGAACGAGCGTGGGTCCATGCTAGAAGAACTGAAAACAAATACTCCCGAACAGAATCTTCTTCAAACAAACCTGCCTTTCAGAAAAATACTTGCTTTTAATTTAAAATAAAAAAATTTTATAATTATATCCAAGTGTTAATTAGTTACTTTAACATCCGAAAACAGTGATGAATGCAGTGCAAGTGTAAACCCAATGCAGAGTATCCAAACACAGTGTAAGGAAAATAATTGTAGAATCCATAGGAACAGCACTGGTTGGATAAATGTGAAGACTGTTAAATGCAGTCCAAGCATACTCCAAAGCCAACAGAATGACATGGCAATACTGACTAGAGGCACTATTTTTGGAAATCTTCGTTTGATTGTCAAACTTATGATGAGGAATGGTATAACAAATTTTAGCCATCGAAAAAATATTGGGGTCCACATCTTCCATTCAAAGTCAGACGTATCAGCATTTCTGCCTACCCATTTCCAGCCAGGAACCAAATCCTCTGACAAGTACTGAGAATATCCTGTAAAAAAAAGCTATTACTACATAGAAAAACGAGAATTATAATAGTTCTTACTATCACTAGTTAAATGGCACTGGTACATTGAATAAAAAACAGACCCTGTCCAGATTAAGAAATAAATCTTTAATTCTATTAAACTTTGGTCTGCCATTCCGCAAAGAAAAAATTCACTTTGGATAGGCCCCTATAAATGAAAATTTTGTTTTCTGTCACCGGTCGGTTGTTATTGTTTGGAAAACCACATGGATCTGCGAGGTTGCCTATCAGGTTTAACAATTTGCTGAAACTTGTTTTTCAGAAACATGATGGCCGATTTCTGAGGTGTCGACCAATCAGATTCAAAAGATAGAAAGGGGGTGGGTAAGAAGCATTGGTTACAATTATTTTGCATTGTGCACTCTACCCTCGTTCTGCACGAACGTAAGAACTGTTGGCAAATTATAATCTGATAAATTAACTAGACAGATTCATGTAAGTGGATTGGTTACTTTCTTTACAGTGTACACAACTAGACCATACGCTTAAAACTAAAGATAAGGTAAAGTTCTTTATTGGTTTAACTCTGATTGCTTTTGGGCCAAACGAGTTCGCACCAAATGGCAGACAGTAACGCACCCAACACTACGTAACCATTATTTCATGCTTAGTAGGCTAGATGCTTGATAGGGATACAACTTCCAATAAGGCCTAAATGTAAATGCTTTTTTCGGAAATCCATCTCAACTTATTTCATTATTGGACTAACTACATAATTTAAGTTTATTATTATTAACCCATGTGGGGAACCAGCATGGGGGCCATTGTCTGAAATTTTCTGCCAGCCAAAAGTGAACTACACACTATGCCATTGTCTCATTCTGTTAGTGATCTGCTTTGTTGTGTTGAATTTTATCGTTTAAATGTCAACCACCTTTCTTTTTCGATCTTTTGTTTATCTTTATACATTCTAAATAGTGTCTCGTAAATTTGATAGGTGTCTTCTGCTTTGTTTTTCTAGTGCCATGGTTTTGAATCGAAAAGTGTGTGATAACTGGAGATGCTGACTTTGAGACGTGCCTTGATTCCAATGTTGGAACAACATTTAGCTCCAGGGTTGTTATTGTCGAAGACTACTTAGATATCGTGGGATGTGACGATGACTTCGTCTACCAGGAAAAGACTCAAGCTCACCGTGAGTCATATTGGCACATGCATTTCGTACACAACCAAGGTAAGCTAAACAAAAATTTTCCTTTTGGTGGGGTTTCGGGTTTCAGATGACGTGGATTGAGTCTATAATGAAGCGTTTCAGGCATCATACTACTTGATTGCTACAGTTCATTTTAGCAAATTATCGGAACTGAATGTGGCGTCCTTTTATCTATTGAAGGGAACAAACAAGGATCTATTAGGGACATTTTCGTAATTATTATTTTTCAAATAACCTATTCAATTTTTTTTTTGCAAAAAATCACCTGTGAAATTGTTTTTCGTCATCTTCGATGTTTTGGAATGCAAAATGTCCGATTGATATACGTCTTTTCCAGTTTCCGAGGTAGAGAGTATAAAATGTGGTGGTGCACTTCGATGATAATATATTGTCACCTTTGGTATTTTGGAATTTTTAGCATTTCAAAAGTTCCGATTGATCCCCTTGTTGAACATAATTGTTTTCAACGAAAATATTCCGATTTAGGATATTTTGAACTTCATCGGCACTGACACTATAGTTGAAAAATTTGCTTAACGCCAAAAATCTTACCCGACACTTAAAAAAAAAAAATTTTGGTGCATTTCAACTACCAATACTATGTTCATTGATTGCAGTCAATCATTAAAACAGCACTGCATATGCAACAGTAACTTACACTTGTCTTTAAGGTAACTGAACTCACTGAAAGGACTGATGCTTTATTCTCAACAATCACTAAATATTCAGCAAAGGTTCAATGTAGAAACTAGAAACCGCCTTCATCGTTTTCATTGATCAATCCATGGCGGATGCAAAGTTCAGCCAATTTCTTTTAATCCAACTCCCGTTCCTCTTCAGAAAGATTGTTCGGGGCTGGATCTTGCCATATAAGTTTAACATCTTTCGGATCAGTAAAGATAGTGTTGATTGCCAATCCCATCAACTGAATTGTCATCATCTTCAGTGATAATTCAATACCATAGTTTACAAAACACTCCTCACTCCCCGCATTCTTCACCTTCCCATTGCGAAATATCTGACCCTTTGTTTCCATGAAACGACGATATAATTCCGATAGACTAAATTTGTTGTAAGCATTAATGAAAACATTTTCAGTGCTAATAACATTGTTTATAACATTTTCTTTCATTGGTAACATTCAGCCAACGAAAATATTCATGGAATCTCTTTCTTTATGATAGGAATCTTGCCCATTGGATTGTTGGCGAATTGTTCGATGGTCTGCTCTTTATGGTGATCATTTATTTTCATTGGTTTACAATTGGTACAACAGTGTTAGCTTTAGTTTCAACGATAATGATTTTTTTCGATTTACGATTGTTGTGGTTACGGTTGTTTGGTTGTGGAATCAATTCATCCCATTTTTGCTCGGTATCATTATTGCACACAACAACTAGCAAATTATGCGATCTCTCAGCTCCCAAAATTTTTCTCATTTGAACTCTTTCCTTGTCTTCACGCAAATTTTTGCTTTCCACAATCAAATAGCTGTCGTCTTCCTTGAATTTACTTGATTGTTTCAGAGACTGGACGATTTTTATGGCGCTGTATTTTGGAAAGGCTGTTGCAATGCGCAGCACTTGCTTCTTTAGGTTTGAGTCGCAGAGAAAAGATTTTAGTTTTTCGGTCATGCCGTCGATTGCATCTTGTTTGAATGTCATCTCCTTGCAGAGCTTGTCACGGTAATTGATGGAAGTACCGGTTGCGCGCATCAACGTCATCATTTCTTTTATTTCCTTTATAATTGATTCTGCTTTTGTGTTCGATAGTGTAGTTGCGTGTTTATCTTTAAACCAATTCAGCATTTTACTTAAAAACTCACTTGTCATAAATCGATTATCCGTATAATGTCACCCAACTCGTTTTCTTTAGGTAAATTGACGGCAAACACGAGTTTGTTAAGAAAACTTTCTATTTCGTCATCATTCACAGGGTCATTGGGTAGTTCACTTTGTTCACTGTTGTCCGTTTTGCCAAAACTTTCACTCAAATCAAATTCCATCGTTGTTCGTTTGGTAATCGATAAGCATTTGACAGCAAACACAAGTTTGTTGAAATTTTGATGGAAACTGTGGTCTAATACGATTTCTTTAATCAAAGCATAGTGGTAATTGTTTAACACATCGCATCTGAGTTTGAGTTTTTGCTTTTTGTTCATTGCAAGTTCAAGTTGTTGTTCATTTTTCTTCTTTATTTTGCCAAAACCTTTACTGAAATCAAATTTCAGCGTCGTCCAGTCATCGCGACTTTGGCAATTGCTAAGCATTTTATGGAATTTTTCTGCGTTTGCCGAAAGTTTCACATTGTCGATGAAATTTTTATGGAATGTTGTCGAACTGAGGTCTAATACGTTTTCTTTAACCAAAGCATAATGATATTTTTTAAACAAAGCACATTTGAGTTCAAGTTTTTTCCCATCGTTGCCGCATTTCAATAGTTCGTGGGCTAAACAATGCATGTCTGAGGTTTCTTCTAGTTTTTTGTACAAATTGGTGGTACCTTCCATGTCTTGTAACTTGTACCATACCGGTTTTTTGCTGCCAGACGTTTGCTTGGTGTTGAAATCCAGAATACTATCTTGATTGCTTAAACTTACTAATTTGATTCCTTTCTGCTTGAGGTCGTCTTCATCAAAGCCAATATTAGTTCCAATAATGCAATCCTTAAGGTCTTCGTTGTGGTCGAGCGTTTTGCAAATTTCCCGATAAGACCGGAAATATTTTTTAAGACTAAAGTCACCATCACTTTCGTTCAAAAGATCGCTTGCCTTGATCTTCGTGGAATCTTCTAATTTGTGCTTTGCCTGCAAGTACCGTGACGTTTTTCTTCCGCTTTCACGATTTTCGTACGTAAAGATGAGGTCATCGAATTTACCCCCTTTATCAGGCATCTCAGTATCTAGCTTGAACTTACAGGGGGAGGGCATTTTAAGTCCTCGGATGAGGAACAGCATTAGCAGCTTCAGTTGAAATACGTTGCCGTGTAATGTATTCCTCAGCCCAGACGAGGGCAAGCTCTCGACTAATTTTTCATCTGTCTTCGCGCGTTTCTTTGGAGGAGGCTCCATTTTTACAGAACACTAATATCACAGAAAAGTATTTGTCAGCACTGAGCGTATGAAAGTTGCGAAATTATTGACTGTCTTGGAATGAATAACAATGCTCCGCTTACTTATTTCGATATTCAAAGAAGTTCACACAGAATATTTCTCAACAGCTGCCACTATTACATTAGTAATCTAGCTTTTTCACTTTTTTAAAACACGTCCAGTGTTAAACTGCCGTTAACGTTTTGTCAGCCATAGGTTCGACAAGCTAACTGTGCGTTCTCAGCTCCCTTTAGCGACACTATCCTTGTTTTATATCATATCTTTTCCTTTCCATATCATAAGATAGCAAGTTGCTCGTTATCATTCAATTAGCACCTTTCATAAATCTATGATACCACACAGTACGCAATAAAATTATACGTTTGTGACTAGATAACCAACATGGTTTGTTGTAACTAAGGAGCACTTAGAGCTGCATCATGATACATACAGTATATGTTTGTTTTTTTCTAATATAAAATGTAACCCCTGTCCACTTAGTCTTCTGCCACAAAAAATACTAAAATTAACTGTCACGTTTATTGATCTAAAGTTTTCATCAATAATAATAATTCTAAAAAAGGAAAATTCAGTTAATTCCATTCTAATATGAAAGAATAAAACGGAAAAAAAATAAATTTTCATATGTATATGTAATGTTTACAATGTAAAAGATATGCATCCTTTGCGGGCATTTAAAAGAGTTTTCTTTTTTCCATTTTTCAATTGCTTGTTGCCGAAACTAGTGTAGAAGCTGCAGGACATATTTTATTTTACATTTTATAAATGGTTCAATCCGAACTACTAGATTAACGTGATTTAAGTAACCCCAATTTCTCATTTACTATTTTATACGAGTCGGTCAATAATACTGGTATTTTTGAACTTTTACGCTTTCTAATGTACAAACGCTAAATACGCTAGCAACAAAAAACAGTGAAAGCATTGGCAACTTGACAATCGACACGACTAGCAGGTTAGTGACGTCATCTTATGAGAAATTATAGAGGCTACGTCAGATGGAAAAACAAAATATTACAACAATTGGTTTAAAACGTGTAGAGTTGCTTTAAATTAAACAATTAAAGGTTAAATATGTTGCGCTGAATCGACAATGCGAAACACTTACTTCGTTGCCATGGTTACAGCTTGCTTTCCCTGTTTTTTCTTGCTTTCGCCATTTCTCGTTCATCCCAACATATGCAATTAAAATCTAATTATTCAAGTTTGTCCCCTGTTTTTTTGTTCTCTAAAGACATTCAAGGTGATTGGGCAATGATTCAAACAGTGGGGAAGGGTTCTGATTCCTGCCAACATGTAAATGTGATTCACTTGAATGCCTTTTGTGATTCGATCAACAGTGAAAGTTGAAAGAAAGCAAGACTATTTATTTTCAGGTTTTGTGGCTTCAAACTAACAGTTAGTTTCAAGCAGAAGCAGAGGCAAGATGCAATGCAAGGAAGAAGAAAGCTCTTCCTAAGTCAACTAGTTCTTTGCAGCAGGATATCAGCAACTACTTTCCTACTTCCATCAAACTGTCTTCCTATGTTGAAGCTCTGAGACCATGGTCTTTCAGTGCTTCTCTGATGCCTGTACTCTTGGGCTGTGCTGTTGCCAACAAGGCTACTGGTGAATTCAGTCCAATTGTGCTTATCCTTACTGCTCTGTGTGCGCTTTCAGTTCACGCAGCTGGTAACCTTGTCAACACATATTTTGACTTCATTAAAGGCATCGACAATAAACAGAAAAGTGATGATCGCACCCTAGTTGACCAGCTTCTTTCGAAAGATGAAGTGGTTACCCTTGGAGCTGTTCTCTACGGATTGGGCTGTCTTGGATTCATCGCGCTCGTCTTCCTCTCTCCTGCTCGCATGGAACATCTAGCATTGGTCTACTTTGGAGGCCTTTCTAGCTCTTTCCTCTACACCGGCGGAATCGGTTTCAAATACATCGCACTGGGAGACGTCATGATACTCATTATATTTGGACCAATCACATTGCTGTTCTCCTATTTGGCGCAATCGGGCCAGACGGAATGGGCTACCATTTGGTATGCAATTCCTCTAGCCCTGAACACGGAGGCGATTTTGCACAGCAATAATACAAGAGACATGAACACGGATCGACGAGCGGGCATCGTGACACTGGCAATCCTTATCGGCACACCTGCATCCATCGTGTTGTTTGCTTGCCTTCTTTTCCTGCCTTACATGGTCTTCGTGGTGTTCGCACTTCACTACTCCAAGTGGCTATTGTTGCCTCTTATCACTTTACCTTCTGCCTTTCGGTTGGAGAAAGAGTTCCGCAGTGAAGATATGCGACATATACCAAAAAAGACAGCAAAACTCAACTTCTTCTTTGCTCTTCTATACGTTTTAGCAATCGGACTATGCCCAAGCTCCGAATTACCTTTGTTCTCGCATTAGAAATGGATTCTTGTTGAATCATAGAGACAGAGAATACAACTAATTCATTATGTAATAGCTCGCAGCTTCCGTATCTTTATTTCCACCAAAAACTAACAGAGAAACTCGTACTCAAAGATCGAACATAATGCCACATACGAGGAGGTAAATACAGCATGCTTCCAGACTCCAAAATTGTCTCAAGATAGGGAGCAGAGGGGAAAAGAGGAAAATTTTCTAAATCTGGATGCTCAACGTCCACTTGACTGGTATTGAAAAGTAGATGCTGCTGGTGTGGGTAAAGAGACGCGGTCACTTCTTGACTGTATAGGCGAATATATTTCGAACCAACAACTTGACTAAGGAAGTTGTGGTCAGGATCATAGTGGAGGGGCGAGATTGTTCCGCGAGGACCAAACCATGCATTCACTTGGATATCGTCACAAGTACCTAAGTAGCAATAATCTGGAACAAGAATATCTTTTTTTAATTGTGGAATTTGCTGGAAAAGTTGATATTGCGCTAAATATCCTGCTGTGGCGCTTGAAGTAAAAATATAATTGTCAATGAACTCGTTCACGGTTGTAAGAGATTGGGACCAGGCATCGTCGGTATACTTTGAACCAATTTCAATAGGCACAGTTCGATAGCCAGCGACTTTCCTAAAGTAATTAATGCTCCACCGAGATTCAGACATTGCTGGCCAGAAGTCCATTGCACCTAGTTGAAAACATGAACTGGCTAATTTAAATTCTTAAAAACACTTATTGATGTATTACCTGTGATTACTACAGGCTTTTTGTCCATGATGTCTAGCAAAAATGTTTCTATGCTAGGTGTGTGGACAGTCTCTACGAAATTGTTTTTGTTTATTTTAGGGTAGCATCCATTGCTGTCTTCTTGTTCCTTTTGGTTCTCTTGAATGGCTTTTTTGGTCTCTGACAACTTCCATAACTTTTCATTAAGGCTGTCTGCTATATTGCTCAACAAACCATCTAGTATTGGCTCTCCCATGATGAGACCCATATCACATGCAGCAATTGCATTAACTAGACCTTCGTCTTCATCTTTACTAAGTTCTAGACAGAGAAGTGCTTTGAAAAGTGAAACATATGAATACAATTTTCTCCACTCTGGATCAACATCCTTCCATTGGCCAGTATGTAATTTCTCCCACACATAATGCAGGGTAGACTCGGCTTTCAGTAAAAGCGTGGAACAATCCATCTCCGAGAATTGGGCTGCAGAATTGTTGCGAACTTCCAGGTACATCTGAGTGATTTCACCGAAAAGATGCAGGATGGACGGATTTAATTTCTTATCGTCCATTTTGTCTAACTGTAGACCATCCCTTTCACGTGGAAACAGGTTATGAACTTCATTCATTTTCTTTTCAATGATTTCTGATACAGATTTTATTAGTCATTGTAGCTTCTACGGTTTGTATTTAATCCCAAAACTGTTTTGAAACGATGCAATAAATGCAGACGATACAGTTTTGACATTTGAAGAAAAGCAGACGAAAAGAAACAGTAATATTCAAATCGAAAAACATTTTTGCCACGATCTTCTTGCCCATTGCCCACCATTGTTTTAGTTTCTCCTTTTCCGTTTTCTGATTCAGATGTTTATTAACAATTACATGTCCTTTAAATAGTTTTTTGGTTTTTCCATCTTGCCGCACGTAATATGCCATAGGAAAAGTAAGCATCAATCTCATGTTATGCTATCTCATGAAAGATTTTAATTTCCATTGCAATTATCTAGTGAACGTAGAAATCTCAAACCCTTCACGAAGGAAATTGGTATTGAAAACTCATGCCTCAGATCCTTCCAAGGCATTGGTTCTGTATCAGCCTTTTCCAGGAGGCCAATGCATAGGAAAAAATCTAGCGTTAAATGCTAATACAGAGTGCAAACCAGCCAACCACTTTCTAAAACCCACAAATAAAATTGAATCAAAAGAAAAATGTAAGAAGACATGTGAAACATCTGATCCCAAAACATCAAGTTATGGTAACATATTCTTGTTGGGTGTGATATTAATTGTAACAGTTATATTGTCACTAACCAGTTCATACAAAGACTGGGATCTCTGTGACACAAAATCAATGGAGGTGGATCTCAAGCTACTGAAACATGAATTAACTACTAATCTTTATGGGCAGTTGCCAGCAGCTAAAACAATTATTGATGCACTGGAAGAACTTCAAGTAACAGTTGAACAAATGGCAGTGCTTGTTCTCCTAGGAGGACCTGGAACAGGAAAAACGTGGACAACCCACTTGATTGCTAACTCCATGTCAGAACAAACTAATCAAGTGTCTTTACACCTTGGACCCTGGTCAAACTTGCAAGAGATTCAAATGGCCTTCCATGAGTTAAAGTGTTGTCACTGGAACCTCATTTTTATTGAAGATTCAGACTACGCGAATAGTCAACTGATTGAAACTTTGCTTGATATGGTGTCCAGTGTCAGTCAAAATATTTCTTGCGCTCGCCAAAAAATTGTTATAATACTGACGAGTAATTATGGCCAGAAGGAATTTGCCGAATTGCTTTTTCACGAGCGCGAGAGATTTGGAACTAGACACACTGTAAGTCATGAAGATATTCGCGAGACCATTAAGAAGTTGACTTCTCATCTTATCAACGGTTTCGCCCAGCGGAAGATACCTTTCGTTCCGGTTCCTTATCTGCCTCTTGAGAAGATGCAGTTAGAGCAGTGCATTCATAACGATTTGCAGTTAAAGAAGAAGGTAGCATCACCTGATCTTATAGATAAAATTATCCAACATTTTCGCTTCATTCCTCCCCGAAAAGACTATTTTGTCGCTGCAGGGTGCAAAACTGTACCTACTTTTGTCAACCTATACACGTGAAACTGCTTGACGGAAAGGAAGACAGATTTTATTGTTTTCACAGGTAAATTCAGAATACAACATTTGAAACATAATAAAATGCCTCATTATCTCCTCCGCATATCAGAGATTCTCCACAGACGTCCACACTGTTTACTGCTAGGGGTAGAGTGGGGAGAATTTCTTTTATGTTAAGTTGTTGAGTAGCCAAATCTCCACTCAGCCAAAGGTTACTAGATGAGCCACCTACGAGTCAATATATGTTAAAAAATTATCCAGTTCTTTTTTCTTTTTTTTTAATACTTGTAGCAGGATTTTTCCCAGATAATGGAACCCAATGCCACACGGCTCCTGATTCACTAGCGGTAAATAGATGATCTGCTCGTTCTGGGTGAAAGCGCAAATCGTTCAGGCAATTGTCCGAAGCTTCCATAACGGTCACTGGAGTCTGGGCCTTGCGCATATCATATATAGTGAGCATTCCATCATAGCCACCTACGGCAACTATGTGTCCTTGAAACGGATGTTTGTCCATACTTGTTACACCCACCTAGTAAAGAATAAGTAGTAACTAAGAAAGTTACGAAGACTGCCTTGTCACCTCTGAATCTTCGGAAAGTGAAGTTGATAATATTGGCTTCTCCGATACTGATCGCAAATCCCACAGTTTGATCATACCTCTTGAATTTCCCGTGAAAATTTCGTTTTGAGAGGTGAAAACGGCTGCGTTTAAGCTGCAGCTATCAGCATCTGAAAGTTCAATTAACAATTTTGGTAATTTTGAAAACTGGAAATAGAAACTACAAGAATTTACTCCTCAAAAAAAAAAAAACAGAAGTAAATTTTTGTGGAATGCCATCAAGACATTTCTTTAGGTATGACTTAAAGGAAATTAAACTTTACCAAGAGTTTTATAGGGCTTCTCTTGGTTCATTCGCATCAAATTTAGTTTACCATCCTCTCCAATAGATGCTATCTCAGGGGATTGGCAAAGAACACCAGTAGCAGGAGCTTTCATACTTCTATAAAACGGTAAATGTTATTTTCAATTAATTTTATTCTTATTTATTTTTTAACTTACTTGAAATGATGAATGTCTTTCCATTGACTAATCATTGTTAATTTTTGGTCTATCTTCATCATTGCAATAGAACCATTGCCCAAGGCAACAAAGAAGGTGGATGTGTCATAGAACTAGAAAAGGGAGACAAAACATTTTTATACAGTTAAAATAATAAGTTTTTTAGAAACATTTTTCATGCTTACAGCTATATCATTCACATCCCCAGAGACAGGAACCGTAGACACCAATACAGGATCAATATTCTGCTCATTTGGTTGAATGACATTCCAAAAAGATACCTCATTTTGCTGTGGAGAAGGTAAAAGAAAAAAGTAAATGAACTCCATAATAGATTATGAAGTAATTTATTTATATGATGAACCTCGTCATCCCAGCTACCGGTGACAAAGTATTCTGGATTTGGGCGACCGAAAGCAGCAGGGTGTTGCCATCGCACTTTACGGATCTTTTTTGAAACAAACTTTGCACAAACTGTTTCTGCCATTCTAGTTGGAAGTTCAGTTAATAAAAGATGTTCGAACTAACGAACTTCAGTAAAAACCACACGAAAACCACTTAAACTGTTGATTTTCCTTTGAAACAGACGATATAGGGAACTATAAAACAAATTTAAATTTGGTGTTGCCAATTTCAATTATGGTTTAAAAAATAAGAAGCATTATTCCATCCTACTTCTTATGCTGCTAACTATATTTTTTATTGAATTTTAGAAATTTATTCTATTACTAATAATACAACTATAAATATGTTTTTCAATAACTTGAGCGTGCAACTCCTTTGTGTCATCAATACTTCGATCTTTGACAGTCCAATACTAGAAGAAAGTGTTGTGAAAACTTAAGAAATTTTTGTCTACCTCAAGTTTAATTCGAGAAAAATTAAACTGCTTTAAAAGATTCTCAATGTCGTATCGTGTACACTGTTACTCCGTGCAAAAATATAATGGCCGTAGCACTGTCCGAGGATGAAACAATCCTCGTAGTTCCTTCTTCACTGTCCTTCATTTCGTGCACCAGTTTATTATCGAAAAGCCAACGTCTTCTACTAGGCCTACTTCTGCTTCTTTTTGTCGATGTTATTTGGGTAACTTATATTTGTCGTTTTCCCACTATTTATTTACCTATTTTTGACTTTCTGTATTTCCAGGTGCTTTCATCAGAACTGACAAAAGTAATAATTTATCATTATCATTATATTAGAGAAAAGGTTTCACCACAATTTTTTTTCAGTATATTTTTCAAAATGCAGAATATGACAAACCCTTCTTTACTACTTATTTCAAAACAAGTTTCTTCATGATTTATTTGACTGGGTTTATTTTTGCCAAGTCCTGGAGAGAACAGTGTTTTGGACACACATATGAGTACCAGGTAGGAGTTGTCAACTTAATCATAAGTAAATTCTATATATCTTATCTGGAGATAAATACTGTACAGCATTTAAAGCAAGATGTGATAGAAGACCCAGAAGATCCCTCTTCAGTGCTTGTAAGCTATAGTATTTTGTAAAATTCAATTTGTAGTATTTCTCATAGAAAAAATGTTGTGTCATTAAAGAGTGGACCTACATTCGTTCCCATGAAAACTGACGAAGAATCTGGTCAGCCAGCATCAATTCTCGAAAGTACTGAAGAGAGCACCTCAAGATCGGTTCGATTCAACGGAGTCGTAGAGGTTTTCCCATATCTCTAGAAATGCCGTAATTTTTCAATCAATACTATTTGTGGCAAAAAGGTCCGTGAGCTATCACCCAACGAAGCTGTTGACGCTTTAATGGCTCGCTTGTCGTATTCCGCCTCAATCCGGGCAGAAGTTGCAACCCGTCGGTGCGCAGAAAAACTCTCCTCTTTGGAGACTATGAAAGTTGCCGCTACGTTTTCATTATTGGTATTAGCTTCTTGACGTTTAATAACAAAAATTTACTAATAAACTTGGTTGTTATTGTTATCCTATAGTGGTTTTTAGGTAATTATAGCTACCAAGCGGCATTGTCCCACACAGAAGCTGGCCTCGTGAATGTGCTTTCGTCAAGTAGCAGTCTGTTTACTTTAATGCTTGCTGCTTGCCTACCGTCGGGTTCGAGTGATAGGTTTACACTCACAAAGCTCATCGCAGTTGTTTTCAGTATTGCTGGAGTTGTACTGGTTAGCTTGTCGGATTTAAAGGTAGAGCAGTCTATTCCTGTGGGTGCAGGATGGGCCTTAGCTGGCTCCATGTGCTATGCCGCCTACCTGGTGCTATTAAAACGTCGTGTTGACCACGAAGATAAAATGAGCATTCCAATGTTTTTCGGTATTTATGACTAGAAAAGTTACTAGGACGAGTAGTGAATTTGCTTAATTTCGCAGGCTTCGTTGGACTTATAAACACTATAGTGATGTGGCCATCCTTCTTCATCCTTCATGCTACCAAACTGGAAATATTTGTATGGCCAACACAGCAGCAGTGGTTGTACATTGCCCTAAACGGACTTATTGGCACCGTTCTCTCGGAGTTCCTATGGCTATGGTAAAAGTGTTCCTAGTAGTATAATTGGTAATTATAGTAGTAGGGATTGGTAGAATCTGTGTTATTTCACATTTGATTCACTTGCCCACGTAGTCATGCTTGTAATTTTCCTTTGTGGTTCACTTTGAAACGCAAGAGATCGAAACTTTCTCGTAGTGCAAGCCTTTTAGGCATAGTATGAGGGAGAGCCCAAAAAAATTTTAAATACTAATTCAAAAAGGCCGTTGAGGCCAACACAACGCTTCAACTTCGACCAAGAGGATGTTTTGAAAGTTTCGCATAGAAGAAAGTTAGAAGAGTGACCATAGAAATTCACTTAAAATTATCTAAATTTTAGGGGCTGCTTTCTGACGTCATCGCTTATTGCCACATTGGCCATGAGTCTGACAATTCCTCTGTCAATGCTGGCTGATGTGGCCGTCAAGCATGTTTCCTATCCATTCCTATTCTATATCGGCTCCATTCCAATGTTCCTCAGTTTCTTTGCCGTCACATTACTGTCTCACTGGGAAGAGTGGGACCCAGTTGCTCAGATACTCAACCGCATCGTTGATTCTTGCCGTTCACGCAATAGGTAAACTTTTTGTGTTCCAATTTGTCATTTCGGGCATTCAAAGATCTTGGTTTTTCGTTGACAGAAATCGGTTTATGAGCGACAGTGACGACGGAGAACAGCGCGAATCCCTAATAGAGCAACCTGAATCGTCTTCAGAATAGTGACATTCCACGCTTCTTCCGCTTGACCCGTTATCAAGCAACCTAGTCAATTCTCGCCATCCATTTGTTATGCTCACGCATTTGAATCGTTTGTCCCAATGACCTACCTTCGATAAGAGATGTATAGATATTCTCGACTGGCACGTTCCCATTGGGCATCATTGTTCGGTTGCTTAAATGAAAAACACTGGACAAGTATCCCGATGATACATTGTGACTAACTACGTTGTTTCATATATTATAGCATGGTCTGTGTTTGGCACATGAAGAAATCACAGTCCTCTAAGCGACCGTCAAAGAATTAAATCTGTTAATTCTCGCCCGTTAGAAAATTTTTTCTTTCACTTCCCAAATGGAAAAGAATCTAGCGCGGTGATTTGGTCGCGACAACTTAAATATATAACCTAAATTGACATAATAATTTACTCTCGAGTTTTAATATTTTTATTTCATTTTTTGGGCTTAGGGTTGCCTGCAAGCTACATCGTTACCGATATTAACAGTTACGAAGATTCTTACGCATGTTTTATTTAGAAAGCTGGTTAAATTCACAGCTGTATTATCAGCCCTCATAGAAAAAAAAACCGCCTTTACGTCGATTCGAACTGACGTGTGTCGCGCCAGTACGTTCTGATCTTCGGCCAATTTCTGGTTTTCTTCAACTGTGTGCATCTTTCGGCCACCAATGGCGCCACCAGCCTGTACTTAGCGATGTGCAATCGTCGCTGAAAGTTTAACTAGTTGTCGTGCGATAGGCCATGAGTATTAAGCAGTCCATGTTCCCGCCATCCTTTTTTTGTGTTTATAAAGCTATGGTTGAAGGAATCATCGTTTCGTCAAGATGTTTGCTCAAAGAGGAGTTGAGCTCATACAGGAACTCGAAAGAGCTAAAGACTTCCTTCCACCCTTCAACGTAATCTAACTTCTTTTATCCTTTAAAAACTTTTTATTTCATGTTCTAACCGACATTCTGGTAGGAAGATGCAGTTCGCCAAGTACTGGAGGAGATGAGAGCGTTGTTTGAGGAAAACCAAAGAGATGCGTAAAAAAATTTAAAATAAATCAAATGAGGTAAGATTGTCCACTAATAATATATCTCTCCAGGAGCTCTGCTGTAGCAGGGGAATCAGAATACATTACTTCAGTACATATTCGTCACTGTGCCCTAGAAAGAAATAAGAGGTAAACTTGTAAAATGAAAATCTTTATTTATTACTAGTCTATTAAATATTCTCTTTAGGTGTTTGATGGCTTATCTTTACAATAGACTTGAAAGAATCAAAGAGCATCGCTGGCATTTTGGATCTGTGCTGCCTCCAGATATTAAGGCAAATATTTGTGAGCCTGAAACCCAGTTTTTTATTAAGTACAACAAATCCCTTGCTACATATATGAAATCTATTGGTGAAGGGAGTTACTCCCTTGATCTTACACAGAACCTAAAGCCACCCAAAAACCTCTACATTCAAGTTAAATGTCTTACAGATTTTGGTGAGTTTGAAACTGAGGATGGTGATATTGTAGTTTTGAAAAAGAACAGCTTGCATCTGTTGCCTCGCGTACAGTGTGAACTTCTTATCGCTCAGGGTGTCCTTGAGCATGTTTCATAATGTTATCAATGGATCTAGGTTTAAAATAAATATTGTACAGGACAGTATAAAATAAGCTAGTAACTCTTTTTTTTTTTCTGAAGAAAATCAACCAATATATGGTGTATTGTTAACGAGACGTTTTTAAATTTCGTTAAAATTTCGCAAAAAATCCATACTTATTTTACCATCACAGCAAACCATATCCAAAGCAAATCAAAATCATCAAACAGGTCTGCATCCGTAAAAACCGCGCTAAAAATCCAGTAGAGGGGGTTGGAATGCCATTCTACAGTCGGGGCGTATCTGGTTCCTTTTAATAAACAAACGGGCTATCGCTCGTTTGATGACATTATGAACCCACGTGGAGGGTTATCAAAACTGTAAGACGTCGAAAAGATCACTCACTCGTGATAATTTCTTCAAAAGTTTGTTCTTAAATAGTAGGTATGCTGTATGCAGGCAGTTTTCAGAAGTTTCTATTTGCTTTTTGAACTGCCAAGTTCCAACTCTTAGATCTATCCCCGTTTTTACAGATTATTCGATTTGATAATAACTAAAGGATATTTGTGTAGGCAGTAGAATCTTGTCGTCTGTGGCTGAACATATTTTCAAACAGTTCTAACTGAAAACTACATATGTAATATTGGCATTTAATTTTTTTCAGAATACTTCTGATTGTTTTTTTCATTACATAGACAACGTAAACAACAATCTGTAATACTTTCTGACAATATTGTTTATCCTAGAAATGGGATCTTCAGGAACAGTGGCAATCCTTGGTGGTGGCATAAGTGGCTTAACAGCAGCATATAAGTTGTCCCAAATCCATCCTGCCCCCAACGTATTGTACTTTTCGAAGCAGCCAATCGTTTAGGAGGTTGGATACATAGCACCAGGAATGAAGATGGTGTTGTGTATGAACATGGCCCACGAACACTAAGACCTGTTGGAGAGTCAGGAATAACTGCATTAAATCTTGTACAGGAACTTGGACTTCAAGAACACATTATTAATGTTCCCTATGGTCATCCCTCTTCTGTTAATCGTTACGTTTACGTTGATTCTAAACTAATCCGATTGCCGACACAATTATCTGCTTTGTTCAAAACCACGCCCCCTTTTCACAAACCCTTACTTGCAGCTGTTCTCCGTGACCTATTTACAAGCAAAAGTTCCAAAGATGACGAATCAATGTTTGATTTCGTTTCTCGTCGTCTTGGGCCGGACATAGCAGAATTTGCTATTGACCCATTGGTACGCGGAGTGTGCGCTGGTGATGCTAAGGAGATTAGCGTAAAGTTTTTGCTGAAATCGCTTAAGGAGGCTGAGCAAAAATATGGTCGCATAACATTTGGCTTCCTGACCAGTGCATTGCGAAAACCTCCACCGCCCACGTACCAAGTTTCGGATTTAGCCAAAAAAGCTCAGTCAGAACGCTGGCCGGTGTGGAGTTTGCAAGGAGGAATACAGTCACTCCCAGAAACTCTAGCAGAAAAAATCACAAATGCTGGGGTAGAATTATATGTTGAATCTCCCTGCACAGGTAAATTTATATTGGACAGAATCAACTTCCTTTTAGATGTTGTATTAATCATTAAAAATATTACTAGATTTAGAAGTTCGAAAAGACGGTAGTTTCGTAGTGCGATCTGGCGAAGAAGAACTGCATTGTTGCAAGGTGATTAGTGCGTTGCCATCGCTCAAATTATCTGAATTAGTAGAAAAGACCCACCCTACCTTGGCCAAATTACTTAAATCAATTGATTCCGTCACGGTGGGACTAGTCAACTTGGAATGGGCTGGTCAACGGTTGAACCATGATGCATTCGGTTTCCTAGTGCCGTCATCTCAAAACTCACCGCTACTAGGAGTGGTATATGATACCTGCAGTTTTCCTCAAGGCGATCGAACTATACTAACCGCGATGATGGGTGGAAAATGGTTTAAAAGCCTTTTTGGTGACCATATTAATGAAGAAGCATTGTTAAAAATAGCTCTGGGTCAAATGGAATCAGTACTTGGTATAAGCGACGCACCAGCCCGTACCCAAGTCCATATTCTACGGCAATGGTAAGATATGCATTATAATCTGAGAAGTCATCTGTAATTTTGACTTTGCTTTTCAGCATTCCGCAATACACTGTAGGCCATTGTGATCGGGTGGAAAAAATTCGGCGCTATGTCGACGATAACCGACTAGGCCTTGTATTGATAGGTGCTTCATTCGACGGAGTCTCAGTCAATGACTGTATTCACAATGCAACTAAAGCGGTCGAACACTTGGCTGCCACGCTCAAGATTTAGAAATTTTAAAGTCGGGAGCTTTGTGTTGTGAAATGCAGTGTGTTGCTGGAACTAAAAATGCCTGCCTAATTTCTCAGTCAAGTAGTTATTGATTACATGAATAAACATCCCTTTATAAAATTTTTATGCTTGTTATACGCTATTCATTATCCGTATTCATGGCGAAAAGCGAATTTCGCTTGGCCTTACTATAGGTAAAAAGCATATCTAATTGAGATTCGACCACCCACTAAAATGCCAGCATTTACGTGAATGCAAAGCTAATACGAATGAGTTTATTCTCAAAAATTCTTTGTATAAACATTTAATGCATGAATGTGGAACAATCTAACTCGTGTAATCTGTAAAAGTACAAACTCTGTGCTAACGATAGAGAATAAGTCCGTCATGCTTCAAACTTGGCGGGGGTTTAAGGGAAAACAAATGACACAGTTGTGTATATATAACACCAAGTGGCAATGTAGCATCAACATCCGCCCGATTGATTTTTGTTTCAGAACTGCGTTTCCTCTGCGTCCTATCTGTGTGGTATTTATGACGCTGTCGTTTTTCTGAGCTTTGTCAAATTTTAACAGATCTTCTAATCGTCAGACGAGTACAAGTAAGTAATTATTCCTACAGAGTGTGTGATACTTAAATGAATCTACCGTGTTATGTTATTTAAACCTTATCTCGTACGCAAACCCTACCGTCATTCACTACAAGCTTGCATTGCTACGTTGATGAAGCATGTTTAAGTATTTACCCCTCGTTCTGCTTTCTTTTTTTCAGGTTTATTCGACTGTTACCACATTCAGGCATCATGGATCCTGAATTGGTTGTCCAAACACTCAACTTCCATGGGCAGCAATTGACAAAACTTTGGGAAAATGAACGGGGAGCTGCTTCCCTGCAAGTTGTGGCATCAAAAGATGTTGATTACCAAGTTTATCAAAATCGATCCAAAGATCTAGGGTATGTTTACAGCAACACCCAACAGCTGTTGTCTTTACTGTACTGATGGTTCTTGAATGTAACTTTGCAGGTTTCAAGAACGTGGAAAAAGAATAAGGTTGCATCAGTTCATTGTCGACAAAGCTCATCAATTGTACAAGGCAGAAAAGAAGTCAAATGACACTGTCTGTTGTGGATCAAAATTGCAAGATGAAGGCAATTCTTTTGAATTTTCATTTCTTATACTTTTAGTTGTGAATCTAGAAAGCAGATATACCCTTGAGGATGAAGGCCATGAAATTGTGAGATAATTTTTTAATTAGTGTACAATCTAATATTTCTAGATTTCTTCCCATTGATGCCACCTCTTGAGTCATTTTGCCACTTTGACAAAACTGAAGCACGAACAAACTTTTTTCATGTAAGTTTGCATTATAATATTTCCCTTTTTGAGATTATGGCTATCTTTCTTTCCAATAGTCCATCAAAGTTGGTGATGTCCTAATTGGCCAGGTCCAACAAAAGACTTTCCATGGCGTGGTGTTTCGTGTAGTTGCTACCGAGGGTACTACGATATTACGAGACGTTCGGGAACTAGCTATAAAGGTATAGTTTTTGAATTCGAAAAGCAAGGTCCCCTTGTAAAACGATCGATGGTTGAACACGATTTTTCCCCCTCCTCTAGGGCTCTATCCATCCAGATCAGTTTAATGCACCTTTAGACCGCAAAGAAAATGCGTTTAACACTGGAGACCTGATCCGCTGTGAAGTGTTAGACATTAATGCTGATAGTGAGAAACTTAATTGTGGGATGAAAGGATTGCATCAATCAATTGAACGGTCTGATTTGCAGCTTGGTGTCATTACTAAGGAGGAGTTGCCAAAATCTTACAAGTAAGTCAATTACTTGTTCTTTGTTTTGGATTTCAGCATAATACGGAACTTTTCGGGAAATGTAGAGCCATGGTTGATCTCACTGGAAAATCATACGAGGAATGCCTTCAGAGTAACCGGACCTTCCGTAATCCTAGTGCGATTGAACACTTGTCCAACTCGCTTGGATTAAATCTTTCGTCCGCTGCTTCAGATTCATTCTTAAAAGGATTGAAGTAATGTTTGAAGTTTCACCGAATGTTTCCACAATTTAAATAATTTCTCTTCATTTCATTGCAGTGCTCCAATCGAAGGAAGTGATTATGCTGATGAACTTCGTAGGAGTCAAAATAGCAAATGGGCTACTAAAAGCGTGGCTGAAGGCATCAAATACTTCAAAGCTGGACTAGAAACTGAGGCGTTTCAGTGTCTGAACAAAGCTCTACACATCGATGCAGTCAATATCGAGGGATTGGTGGCACGAGGCGCTCTGTAAGTCGTCTTTTTCGTTTAGGGTTTGTGGCGTAGCTATGCTTATTTATATATATATATTCATTTTAATTGGGATTGACTTCAATTAATCTACGTTATCATTACCATGCTCACAGGGTAAATCTTTGTTTCTACCGTATTTAAAAAAATCCAAGCTGCAACCATTGTAAGATATTTTGCCCAAAATCCGTCCAAGGATATTGTGTTCCTTTTTAAAAATCGAATGGGAGAGAGAGAGAGAACAAAATCAGGTTCAGCGTTTATTGAGACTGGAACTACCTGAAATTTGACCGAAGCGTGTGTCAGTATCCGTCGTAATTCATGATTTAAAACCTAACATACATTCTATTCCTCGCCTAGCCAAGACAATCAGGTGTTATAAAGACAAAAGTGAATAACGCTCAAGATATTTAGTGAACTTCGGGGCTTTGTTCCAAACCATGACGAAAACAGTCTTGATGTTTGTTGCCTCATTTTCAACATGGAATTGATGAAGAGTTGTGTGATAAGCTGTGAACTTTCGGTCGTCCACTCCAGCATCGCTTCATACCCCTTTGTTGTTATAATTAACGGCTTAATCTTCATTACTTTATTTAAATGGTTCCAGAACTCATTGCTGGATTTCTGAAGAGCATCAATTTTCACCCTTTTCCCTTCATTTATTGAAATATTTTACAGGTACGCTAATAGAGGGAGCTATGACAAAGCTATAACTGATTTCGAAGCAGCACTAAGTGAACGTCCCAATCATGCGAACGCAACTAACTATCTATCGGAGACGCTTGTCGCATACGCCAAACAGTAAGGAACAATCCATTTTCCTACTTGGTCTTTAATCGAATAACCTTTGTAACATGTACAGATTTTCGTAATTTCTTAAAAAGTGTATTCATAAATTTTATTTTATTATTTTTTTTTTTTCGTTCAAGATATGAGGATGAAAAGAATCTAGATACGGCAGTTCAACTTTACCAGAAATGCCTGAGTATCAATCCTAATCATACCGAAGCTCGTTCATCCCTTCAACGTTTGTCGAAGAATCGCCAGCGGCCTAATTTCAATATTGATTTTCTGGATATGGAAAACGGGTCTGCCGTTAAAGGAACCACGGGTAAGGCTACGGAAGAAACTGGGAAAAACGAAGAAGGGCGCAAATCTCGTCGACATCGTAAACGAGGAAAGCGTGGAAGCAGCAGTAGTAGCTCAAAAAGTGGGAGTTCTTCCTCCAGCCGCTTTTCTTCATCTGGTTCAGATTCATCTCGTGGTCGTTCACGATCTAAGAAATCTCGCCGTTCGAAAAAGTCGAAACGCGAGCCTTCACTTTCGCCCTTCAGTAAGAAAATGGCTCAGTTGAACCCGTCGAACAGTGCCACCTCCGCTGGTGATGCTGGGCAGGCAGCACCGACAAATCAAGCATCCACGTTTTACCCATCAACAGAATACCCCTCGATTTCAACTCAGCCACATCCTGTACCGCCCCCTGCTTTTGGTTGGTGACATGTACTTTGAGGTTAGCTGGAACTGTTTACCTAAACATTTTATTCAAATCCATTTAGGTTCTCTCGGTGGAAATCCGCCTCCGCCGGCGTTTGCCGGGTATGCTTCTTCCGGTGGCGCGCCTGGTCAAACTGTTGGCTATGAAAAGGAAGTTCAAAGTTTCATCCAGCGAACAGCTTTCAATGAAGAGTATGAGAAAAAAGTAGAGTTGTTTTTGCAGCGCGTGGGTAAAGGGTAAAAAAGATTCTTATTAACTAGTGGTTATCGCATTTTCAGAACCCGTTTAAATACTTCTTAAAATTTTTATTTACAGGGGTAAAGATGGAGATAAGAAAGAGGAAAAAGAGAAAGACAAAAAGAAAAAGAAGAAGAAAGATCGTAGCAAAGACAAGAAAAAAAGTAATTAAAACTTCCCAATTAATGCAAGAATATTGGTTAAGTAGAAAATTTATTTTTCAGAGGATGGTAAACGTGATAAAAATAAGGAGAAAAAGCACAAGAAGAAAAAGAAGGGTTCTGAAGATGAAGATTCTGATAAACAACTTTCCCCCAAGTAAGTTGATCTTGTAAAATGTGAAACTTGGTTATGCCATATGGAATTTTTTCCCTCAATAGTCTGTCTGGATTGGATGAACTTGGTGAACTAGAGGCCAAACTTAGTGCTGTTTATAATAAGCTAACAGCTAAGGAGACCTCAAAGAAGAAGAAGAAACGCAAGAGGCATTCCTCTAATTCTAGCGATTCCTCCACATCTTCGGGCAGGTAAATAGATTTTTCTTTTTCAGATACCGTCGCGTTTTCATTTTATTGTAATGCAAATTGTTGTTTTTAGTTCGTCGGATTCTGAACTGGAGAGGAAGAAACGAAAGGCTAAGAAAGCGCTTGAGGATCTTGCGGCAGCTGCCGGCCTATTACGTGGAAATGATTCGAAATTGAATTTGAAACCGGAGCCCGTTCCACCTCCGTCTTACGTGCCAACGCCAGGAGCCGCAGGTATGTCTGCACAAGCTGGAGGTAACTCCGCTGATGATGATGACTATCCTGGAAAATGGAGGCCAATGGCCCTGAAAGTGAAACTGGGACGTGGAGATGATGAACCCGAAGTTGAAGAAAGTCGAATGGTATACATGAAGGAAGAAAAAAGGGCTCCTCTGCCCCAACTAGCACCCGTTGAACAGGAAGAGGAACTTCCGCCAGGTGACTTCAGTAATTAAAATTTTATTTTTATATTTATGTCTTTTTTCCGTTTGCTTGTTCGGTATTTTTTTTTTATTATCATTATTTATTTACTTTTTTTCTTCCTTTTCCTCTCTCCGTGCCTACAATTAAAAACCATTTGATTCGATCAGGGGAGGACAAAGTTTCTTTCAAAATTCAGTCTTTCGGATTGTTTGGTCCTGGGCCTCGTCAAGCTGCACCAAAGCCGGTTAGTCCACCAAAAACCAATGAGCAAACTCAGTCAGAGGTGTGTAACTACATGAGTAGAACGTTCAGTTCGTATTTTCATGTGCTGTAATATTTTGCAGGTTAATCAAGACAAAGATCGTGGAGGGAGTCGGTCTCGTTCTCGTTCTCAGCGGCGTCGCTCTCGTAGTCAGTCCCGAAGCCGCAGTCGTGGAAGGTCAGGTTCGCGATCTGGATCACGTTCTCGATCCCGTTCTGGATCATACCGCCGAAGACGATCGCGATCCCATTCTGGCGATAGACGCCACCAGAATCAGCGTTATCGTGGGGGAAATCGCCATCCGAACCAAAATTATCATCATCGAGGTGGGCGCTATCCACAACGCGGTGGTGGCTTCCAGAACCGTGGTCGGGGATGGAATAACAACTATAACAACAACCGTGGAGGATATAACAATCGTCCCTACAATAACCGACCGTATCACAACAACAATCAAGGTATTCGCTTCTATTTTGAAAATTTAAGCATGTAATGACGTAACGATTTGTAGGCGGATATGATAATCGTCGCCATCGAGGCCGCAATAGGGGCGGTTATTGGCAACAGCAAATGCAACGATCCTATTCACGTAGCCGAAGTCGCAGCCGATCCCGATCTCGCAGCCGCTCACGCAGCTACAGTCGAAGTGTTAGTCGAACCCCATCCCGTAGCCGATCTCGCAGCCGCCAGGACAACTATCGTGGCAGAGAACGGGATACTAGGGATGGTAGGGATGGGAGTCCTCACGGTCGCAATGATCAGGAACAGCATCGGAATGATCGGCAAAGTAGAGAAAGAGATATGCAGCAACGAAGTCCAGTTCGTGATGAGAAACCTGGTCCTGTTCCTGCCCCCTCGGTCGCGCTAGCTGCATCCACCCAATCTGAACGTCGCAAAGTTGGAAGTAAATGGGATGATGGTGGTGGCGGTGACGACGATGAAGACCTAGTACCGCCTGGCTGCGAATAATTGCTGTTTACATTTGCAGCGTATGATGCTGAAAGTCCGACGAGCACATGGAATTCCCTCACTACTTTTTCTCATATTTTAACAATCCGCCCTTCCCTTTACAAGTTCAACATGATCAATTCTGCCTAGCAGTTTTCAACCTAAAATTTTTATTATCAAACCAAGCTGATTTTTTGCCACGTCAGTCGTTCCATTGTGTTCCTCTGATCGTTTGTCCCTCAAGACTCCTTTGCGTGTCAAATGTGTAAGCCGGTTAATTTCCATGTTAATCATTTTGCTTATGTACGTTTGGGATGCATATTACACGAGGAACGCAACTTTTCGTTTTTAGTTCGAACAAAGTAAACTGACGATGAAACTATATTGTCGATTTATCTTTTACTTTCATCATTAATCAAGCTAGCAAAAAAAAATTCTAGAATTTCATTGAAACGTGACACCAGACAAATAACAGGATTCCTACGCAGCATCATAATCATCGTCTTCTCTTTCACGTTTTACTCCACGAACATCCATTTTCTCTGCTGGCTGATTAGGCTGCGCCGGAAAAGCGATCTGAATTTTGGGAACGTTGGCGGGAGTATTTGTAGAACCGGCGTTAATCTTCACCAATGGGCGAGGAGTATTTGGGGTTCCTGAATTTATAGTAGTAACGCGAACTGCAGGTGAACTTGGTCGATGCACAGCTCTTCCAGCACCAAGCATTCCCATTCGAGACGCCGGAGTTGATCCACTCAGAGCCATGGATGATTTTGGTAATGTTTTCTTAATCGTCTTTAACTTGTAGTTACATGCAGCAAGGCAATGGCAGTCAGGTGGCAGACGAATGCCACAATGGGGCTTGACAGAGGGCAAAGGTATACTATTTTTTGACCTTGCAACTTCCATGAGAATCTAATTAAAAGCAAAAACTGCACTATTGCAATCAAATAAAATAGCTAATATATAATTCAGTATTACTTCACGGGGTGGAGGAGAAGTAAAAGATTGCTCCATTTGCATGGAAACAGCAAGTTTCACATCTTCTAAGTCAATTCCTTTTTTCTTTGCATGATTGGCATATGCCTTGGCATCATCGAGAACAGTAGTGACGTATCCTTAAAAATATCATAAAACATTTAAATTAAATTATTTAAAAGACCTTATTCCAAACATACTGTATATGAATTCCAAAAGTTGATTGATCACGCGAGGTTCGTATTCAATAATGCCCATATCCTTTAATATAGCTTGAATTACTTGAGCATCACGAGGGATTTTGGTAGACATGATTATTCAGTTAAACTATTTTACGTAAAATGCTTCGACACGCCTGGTTTACGACAATTATTCTGAGATTATTTCAAAGTTGTTGTTTATGACTTTTGTTGCCAGCTACTAACTGTCAAGCCAACAGCCCCACCTTGTGTCGATGTGTGGCGTTTTTTGTTCAACGCGAAGCTGTTTGGGCATTAGCGAAGTTTCGTCTTCCTTTTTCTGTTTCGTAATTTTAACTTGGCATTTACCTTCGATCAGTCATAACTACGGTAAGGTGGACATCATATGTAGAGATTATAGTTTCTAGGCTATGAAAAGGAACTACACTTACTTATTCGCGTCCAATCACCCTGCCACCGGCTTAAAAAAAACTAAAATTAGAACAAGAACTCTGTTTTTGTCCTTTCTGTCTTCATGAGTCTGATTTGTTGTTTCCATTTGAAACATTTTTAGGGTATGGAAAACTCTGTAGATAAATCTGTTTCTAATACTAAAAATGCTACAGAAGAGAACTTGAAAGACGAAAGCTTGGAAAATGATGGAAATAGTTCAGTATCAAGAGAAACGAAAAGGCTGGAGGATGAGACTGATAATTCTGGTAGGAAGTTAACTCATTCTCATGCTTAACTCATGCTTCATGCTCAGTGCTTACGTTATATACCATTACTTTGAACCAAAGGCAATGCAAAAGAAGATGGTGCATCTCAATCCCCTCGTATGAAAAAAGCCACAAGGAGCAGGACACTGTCACCCTCTAAATCCCATTCAAGATCAAGATCACCTTCTTTGTCAAGGTCAAAATCTGGATCTCGTTCTAGATCCGGCTCACGTTCGTCGCGTCGTTCGTCGAAGTCACGCTCGAAATCACGTTCGGTTTCAAGATCCCGAAGTCGCTCCAAATCAGTATCTCGGAAAGGTATTCGTAAACAACTCTGAAGAGGAGCGAATATCGTTCTAAATTCTAAGAATAATTTCGTCTTAATGAATTCTCTAGTATCTAGATCGAGATCGAGATCAGGTTCTCGTTCCTCCCGTTCGAGATCTCGCTCTTCACGTCGATCATCGAAATCACGTTCAAGATCTGGCTCTCGCTCGAGGTCCAGTAGCCGTTCGAAATCACGTTCTCGTAAGGATTGCTGTACGAGATTTCTATTGAACCTATTTCACCAATGTGAAAATTACTCTTTGAAGGCTCAAGATCTAAAGGCTCAAGGTCTAGATCAAGATCAGCATCCTCCCGATCCAGATCATCATCTGCTTCGAGCGTTAACAGTAGAGGAGTTGGCTCTCGTAAGCGTAAGCTAGGCAGTAGAAGTGGCAGTGATTCCGACGGTCCTGGAAGCTCCAAGAAGAAAGGAAAAAGCAAGTCACGTATTGCCCGCCCAGCTGGCGACTCAAGCGATGAAGAAGGCAGTGTTGGAAACGAAAAAGACAAAAAAGCATTAGAAGAGGTTTTTGGTGATTCTGGTGACGAAGCTCCGAAAAAGGATGACAGTGAACTACCAACCCAAAAGGTTTCTGACAGGGAGCAAGACAGTGATTCAGATAATCAAGACGATCAAAGGTAAGAGTCATAAGATATTTTCGCCGAAAATTTCAGTTCTTAGCAATACTCGCTTAAATAGGGCTGAGTTTGTTTCGGATTTTGATCTTATGATGGCCCGTAAAAAGGATGAAAAAAGGAAACGCAAACGCAAGGACGTCGATATCATCAACGATAACGATGACTTGATTGCTCATATGATTCAGCAGATGAAAGCCGCCTCGGAGGTAATATATATTTGCTTGATTACCTTCGTTTATGACAATCGTTTTTTGGCTTGCTGATATTCTAAAACTATTCCCTTAAAGGAGGATCGCGAATTCAACAAACTTCGAAAGCCTGCAACAAAGAAAATCTCTCTTCTTCCAACTGTTATTGCACAGCTACGGAAACACGACTTACAGATGGCATTCATCGAGCACAATATATTAAGCGTGTTGACGGATTGGCTTGCCCCAATGCCAGATCGCAGTCTCCCTGCACTACGAATCCGAGAACAAATTCTCACTATGCTGCGAGAAGTAAAAATCGCATTCTTTTTTCTGGTGATAATGAATTCTTTGAGTGTTTGTTTATTATTTATTCCTAGTTTCCACCTCTGGATCAAGGAGCACTGAAACAGTCTGGCATTGGCAAGGCAGTTATGTACTTGTGTAAGCATCCTAAAGAAACCAAGGAAAACAAGGAAAAGGCTGGAAAGCTAATCAGTGAATGGGCCCGACCTATTTTCAACTTGACGACAGATTTTAAAGGTACTGGGAAATTTATTGTCAATTTGGCAACCGCAGAATTTTCGGGGGGGAGGGGTAGGTTTATATTCATACCTGTTGCGGTATTCGTACATTCGTACCAATAATGCAAGAAAAACACTTACTTTCATTTCTTATTTCCGAATGGTACGATTTCGCCTAGTAATTAAAAATGAACTTTGTACTGTTCATGTTAAGGCTTGCGATGACCCTCGTTTCGTTTACGTTGCTTTTAATCTCTTTTCAAAATTTTGCGAATCGTGCAGCGGACATTATCATCGCATTTGTGCAAACGAAAAAGTACAAGTTGAGAGGGGAAGCTTAACTACAGTTGTGCCTTAAACTAATGAGTAAGGAAAATAAGAAGCCTTGGTGACGCTTGGCTACATACGTAAGCCTCGTGCATACGGTGCTAATCTTTGGAGGGGTATAAGTCGTCCTTGGGTGAGTCTCGCCTACTTTGCGAGTGCTCAATGCCCAAGTGCTTACGATGTGCCTCAACCCCTAAGAAATTAGAATAGATTTACCTGAATGTTGTTAAACAGGAGTAGTATTTGCTAAGTGACAAAATGTTTTACAAGCAAGACTTTTAACGTGTTATTTACATGATAGCTTTAAGCCGGGAAGAGCGAGAGCAAAGAGACTTGGAGCAACTTCCTAAGGTACGTCAGCAGGCCGCTGAAACTGCAGCATCGAAGGACATCTCAAAAGCCATGCAAGAGGAAGAAACGTAATACCCTTATAAAATATTATTCTTTAATTATGTTTAGATTATTAAATTGTGAAATGGGCATTAGATCTGTACGACCCGGAGACCCCAATTGGGTACCAAGAGCACGGGTACCGCAACCATCCACTAAAGATTACGTTGTCCGTCCCAAATGGACCTCTGAAGTCGACATGTCAAGGGTAAGAATAATAACGATTAATTTTGCTTTAGTGAATTGTCACCCGATAATGTTGAGTTCTCTGACCCAATAGACGTCGAAGAAAACGTTGTCAAAGATGGAAAAACGAATTCAAGAATATAGCCGGATGAAAGGTGGGAAGAGCAAAGGACCTAACAATGCTATCCTAAGTATTGAAGGCCGTAAGATGAATTTATAAGGATCTACGTAAGCTGACAAATACAGAAGTGTTATGCATCTTTTCACTAGTTTGTAAGAATACATTCGGTCAAGTTAAATGAAGCAAAAAATTTCATTTTCATTAATTTGCTTCACTCCAGGTTAAATGTGGTTGTCCGGTATCGCGCATCGGGCACCGTTGGATCGCAGATTCTTTCTCAGTTGATTCGAATAGCAGTAAGTCATTTAGAGTTATTTAACTTTACGTTTAAGAGCATGTCTAGCAAAAGGACATAAAGGTGCCGATTTAGGCGACAAGGCCGTGTTAGCTATAATGATCCTTCGATGATAACCGCGAGAAGCGTGCAATCTGCGAAGCTATCGTCTCACAATTCACAACACTCTGTTCTTACGGCTTGTTGTGAATTGTGCTGATAAATCTCGGTTATTGTGCCCATTTTTCTGAGAAAAACCGGTCGCAAATTAGATTTTTTTACACATTCGGACTTGGGGAGATCGTTTTGCAAAAAAAAAATTATCTTTGGAGGTTTTTTAACTACATATCGAAAATCTGTTGACTAAACTGTGTTGATCTCAGTATACCGCAAAAAAGTTTTGTCGGAAAGGGGGGGGGGGGCTAAGGTTGATTTTTAGGCATTTTTATTTACCAAAAGCCATGTGCAATTTTAACAATTATTTGCACTTATTATGAATCACACACCAAAAAAAATGGAAATTAAAAATTTCTGTTTTTTTTATTATGGATTTTTATTTTACTCCTTTTCGTTTCTTTTTTTTTTCCTTTTCTATTTCCGTTTATTCCGCTCCGGGTATAAGGATTTTCTCCGTATGTAGTTGAAGACTTAAGTTTAATGATTTAAAGAAGGTCGCACCTGGACGGCTTTGGTTTTGGTTTATTTATAGCGACCCGAATGGCCTCTTCGAAAATTTGTACTATATTTTCCCCTGTTTTTGCCGAGCATTCGTAAAAACCATTGATCTGGAACTTCTTGCTCAATTCTCTGCCCTCAAGCGTAGTTACCTTTAGAGAAAAGACAAATTTTTCAAATCAATTAAACAAAAGGAAAAATTTTGATCCATACGCATTGTCTATTGGTCGATCCATAGTCGCTCCGTATGTCTGCTTTCGTTCCTACAAAAATTTGAATGGTAAAGAACCCTTTTGTTTCCCACTGACTTATGTTTTGATACCGACAAGGATGATGGACGTGTGAGGACAATAGTGCTTCAGTTCAGGGATCCACTTTTGTACAATATTTTCAAAAGAAGACCGATGGCTAACTGCGTAGCAAAGTAAGAAAACGTCCGTCTTCGAAAACAATTTTGCTGTCATTTAATGCCTTTGGATCCACTCTATATTACTGATACAGCAAAGTGTTTAAAAAAAACAGACTTACATTGGGATAGGACAAGATGCGAAGATTTTTATATTCTTCCTGACCGGCTGTGTCCCACAATGTAATGCTATAAGGATATCCATCAACTTCGACCGTGCCAGAATAGTTGTCAAACCTGAGCAGAATAATGTTTTAATTTTACTACGATCATGCCAGGCACGTTTTTTGCTCTAATCTTCTTCAGCTACGCCATCATTTCCACTTAGAAAAAGATCGTAAATTCACTCTAGATTTTGTAGTAAATTCCTAGATCAAACTTACACGGTCGGAACGTGTATCTCAGGAAATTCTTTCTTCGTATACACAATGAGAATGCACGTTTTCCCCACCATACCGTCACCGACGACAGTAATCTTTATCGGTCGTGCTCGATTCATTTCGTAGGACCTAAACACTTTACTTGTGGCAAGATTCCGCGAAAAAGCGTTTTAAAATTCGTTGGTTTCTTGAGAGAACAAGTAAAAGTCTCACAACTCGATTGTTCAACAAAGCTAAGAATCGTGAATTCGTCAATTGACCACGCCCAATTTGACTAGAAATATCCGCTGTTGGTAGATAAAACAACAGCTGAGTTAGTGAGGAAATGATCTTGATACCAATTTGTGGTTTTCCTGCTACAAATCATGTCACTCTTCACTAACAGGTTGTTATTTTTCTTAACTACCACGTCAGAAGTCGTCATTTCAAAGGACAACAACAGCCACGAAAACTTATTTTAGATGTAAAAGACGACAAAGAAAATGTTATCGAAGACCGACAAAAGAATTCAAGAATGTAGCTCAGAATCCTCTTTCAAATTTCAAATTCTTTTGTCTTCTTTTCTTTTGTCTTACGGAGAATCTTGCGCCAATTGAATTTAAACTCAGCTGAACTATACGAAGCTTGATTTTTCTCAACAACTGTAATGCAAAATCAATTAAGGGTGCCACAAAAAATTGACAAATTTGAAATTAAAAAATTTATCTATTATTTGACGGGTTAACTCTGCGTGAATTTATCTGCTATCTCGCCTGCACATCATCCGATTAGAGCAGGCTGCAACTTCTCATTTTAGACTTTGGTTTGTTCAGAGCTGCCCGAACGGCCTGTTGGAAGACCAGTTTCACATTCTCCCCAGTTTTGGCGGAGCATTCGAGGAAAACACCAATTTTCTTGCTCATCTTGAGACCTTCGGCATACGAAACCTTTAAAAAAAAAAACGTTGGAAAGCGTGAGCGCGTAATTTTTAAAATATTCAAACTCTTTACACAATCTTCGTTGGTAGATCCCTCTTTACGGACATCCACTTTTGTTCCTAAAGATATTCGAAGTATGGAAACAGTACAATAGCAGTTAAATCTCGTTTGTGTTACTAATGTACCAATAACGACGATGGGTGCATGAGGACAGTGATGCTTCAGTTCTGGGATCCATTTGGAGGAGACGTGGTTAAATGACGTTCGATTGTTGACAGCGTAGCACAATAGGAACACGTCAGTCTTTTAAAAAGATATTTCATTATTGCCTTTAATTTTGTCTTGTAGAGCACAACCAACAAGAGATGCTGTTTTGAAATAATACATTAGGATAGGAGAGAATGCGCAGTCTTTCGTAGTCTTCCTGGCCAGCAGTATCCCAAAGCGAAACATTGTACGAGTTTCCGTCTATTTCAATGGTGTCCGAAAAATTGTCGAATCTAAGACAAGATCGGGTGCGTTAAACATACTTTTATTGCCACAGTATACTTTCCTTCTTATCTCACCAAAATGGTATAATCTTTACGTATTTTTTTATCACGACAAGGGAAACTCAATGAGTAACTTTTTTGCTGAGTTTTTTTGAACTTACATAGTTGGAACGTACTCCGAAGGAAATATGTCTTTGGAGTATACAATGAGAATGCAAGTTTTTCCCACAGTACCGTCGCCGACAACTGTTATCTTTAATGGCCGATCCCGGTTCATCGTCGTCAAAAATGAAGTTCTGTCGTTGAAACCGGATCAGGGGTTTGCCAGTTTAACACTCACATTAAGCAAAGCGCAAAAAATTCCAGACGGAAAAGGTTGTTTGGTGTGACAAAAAACCGCAATGGTACTTTACGCCTTTCCGGATTGGCGTACTGGTGACGTAGTTAAAAAGAAAAGTCGAAAAATTCTAACGTCTAGTCTTTAGACGTCAGAGCGAAACACTTTAAATGTCGTTACGTCTCACAGCGCGAACTGTGAAGGGATGGGCGCATCAGTGAGGCGGGAGGCGGAATGTTGAGATAAGCACTATTTGATAAGCAAACCTACCATGTATCATTGTGTATGACGAAGCGGGATGAAGCAAACGGTTCACTCAAGGGCGAAGTTGGGTAAAGCGGGTGGAGCTCGTCATATAACATATTGTCATTGGTATAGAATGCGTATTCCCGGATGTAATATCACACCAGGCTTTCTCGTGAAAATGAATTTAGTTTCAAAAGTCGATGGACTAGCAATGCAAAAAACGAAATGTTAAATTCGATTCTATTGTGGATTTTTCTGGTTGATACTATAGCCCAGAGGGTTCCAGCTCCTGTAGGAGATATGGAATTTTAGCTCGAAGTGAAAGTTCTAATATGCGAAATACAAAAACAATTTGGGCTAAATTGCAACCAATAAAAAAAAATTATCATGCAAGCCACAATTGATGATGAAGCAAGATATGGTAGTATTAGATTTACAAAATCTGGAAATGCTTTACGTAACGTACTAAAATTAATCTTATTTTGTGGTTTCCCTTTAAGCAGAGTAAGCAGAGAAGCCCCCATGCCGTTGTATTTAATTTTCGAACAGCTGTTAGCGTCAACAGACGTATCCATATTGTGGCATACCGATACTAAACTTTGCTAAGATTTGAACTGCTTGTTCGATCTTGCTAAGTAGAACGTCCTGGAATTGGGATACACAGAAGAAAATGGCAAACCGTTCCATTAAGGTATTGCTGATCGGTGATGGGGCAGTTGGAAAAACGAGCCTTTGCACCGTCTTTGTTCATCACTGTTTTCCAAGTGAATACGTCCCCAGTGTGTCAGTATACACTACCACAAAAGATATCGTACAGTTATCGATTCTTAGTTACATGTTTTTGTTCTTACAGGTTGGACCAATTCTTCGCAAGTATTAACATTGAAGGTAAAATGTATGCACTGAACATTTGGGATACAGCCGGGCAAGAAGATTTTGACAGACTACGCATGTTATCCTATCCTAATGTAAGATAGACGTTACAAATTGTGACAACTTATACATACTGATTCACAATCGATGATGCATACAGACAGACGTTTTTGTGGTGTGTTACGCCGTCAACTGTCGAAATTCTTTTACCAACTTGACAGCTAAATGGATTCCCGAAATAACCAAACACTATCCGAATGCACCGTTCATCGTCGTCGGTAAGCAATCTGTTATTTCCATTCCACGAATTGATTTAATGCCTTTGTTTGTTTAAGGTACGAAAGTGGACGTGAGACATGCATCAGAAAGCGAGGAAGATATTGTGAGTATTTATATTCCTTAAAAAAAATTTCTGAATTTTTTTGCAACCCTAAATTAAATCCCTTGGAACGAAAACTGATAACATTACAGATTTCCTATCGGAATGGATGTCATACCGCAAAACAAATCGGAGCTACTTACTTTGTCGAATGTTCAGCTTTGAATGGAACCAACGTAATAGAAATCTTTACAAAGGCGGCTGAAACTGCCTTGGGACTACGTAGAAAACCGTGCATCATTCTTTAAGACAGGCTTTGGGAGAATTTCTAATGTATAGCGCTATAGCGTACTGACGCGTTCAAAAAATTACATGATTTAGGAGAAAACTAATGTTGTATTCGTATTCAGCGCTCAATATTGATTATCGTAGGTGAATTTCATCGCATTTCAAGAGATTAAGGATTTTACCGATTTTGACAAAAGTGAGAAGGCTACTCCCTTCCTACTTTTTCATTTTTGGCAAAAATCTAAAAATCATTTCAAATACACGGTTTTGATTCAAAATGCAATGAGGATTACGAAAATCAACATTGTTTTTAGGTGCGAGCTATAGTTTTTGAGTTATTCTAAGTTTAAGTGATTTCCCTTTAACCATTTTGATCCCACTTTATTCCAAAAACGCTTAATTGCCGAGAAAACTAACGTTTATTTGGAATCATCGATTAAAGTACATTAGGTTTCATTGAATTTCAAGTCGAAATTATAAGCTCATATGGCAATCCGTTTTACTCAAAAAAAAAAAAAAAAAATTTCGGCCTTTTTATCTTTTTTACAGCTATGGTCATCTATCGGCCAGATTCCTACTTAATTTTCTAAATACAACTTTACGAATTCTAGCCATATAAATATATAATTTTTTTAATTAATAACTTTATTTCATTAAAATATAACTATACAATAATTATTTTGTTATATTCTACTTACTTAACTTCATTATTATTACTATTAACTATTAACTTTCCATTTTGTGCTGCAGCAATTATAATGAATGTAATTCTAATAGCAATGAGAATAATTGCTTGTTTTAGGTATAAATAATATGTTTGAGTAATATAAAGTCATTATTGGTTGTTGCGATGTGAAAATAATACACAATAACGTCTTTATATTACTCAAACATATAAATTTTCTTAAGTTAAATTTTCATTTGGATAAGTAATCTAAATGTTTAAAAACATTTAGTTTGTGGCGGATAAAATTTCTCGTAATGACTTTTGCGTCCACAAGGGGCGCCTTAAACCGTGGCTCATCGGACATTTTTTTTTTTTTCAGGCATATTTTTAGATTGGCTTAACGCGTGTAGTCTGCTGTCTACATTTACTCGCTAGATAGATCGTCCTCGCTAGATTTTACTTGTTGACCTATCTATATAATCTTATTTGTTTCATTCTGTTCTACATATTTTCTGTCCAGGGTCACAAGGTAAGTGTTTTTTGTATTCCTAGTGTGATTACTTTAAACTATGGTTTTGTTTAACAGTGTGAAAGACATTTTGCCAGTGTCCACAAGCTGGTGGGGGCGGCGGTATTGGTCCGTTGACGTCACAAAGTAAGATGAAAATATCGAAACATGTGTTCGAACTTAACTTCTTGGTGCTTTTTATAGTATGGGGAAGGGGGATATTTTTCGAAGGATTGTCCACAAGAGGGTCGCGGCGGTGGTGGAAGTCGTACCTGCCATGAGATAAACAAAAAACAAAAAAAACATCATTTTTAGTGCTCATTTTTAACGAAGAAGAGGGCAATATAGCAAGGGATTTTCCTCAAGGAGGAAGCATTGGTGGCAGAAACTGTTATGATGTAAACATCAATTATATCTTCACAAAAAATTTTATGTTCCAGTGTTCATTGTTTTACTCCTAGTGTAAAAGACCACACCTCGAAAGGCTACCCGAATCTCTTCAGTGAATTGACGGAAGATGGAAAGCCACATGAGCAATACATTCCAGAAGCTGTGACATGTGATGAAAAGGAACTGTTTAAGGGCATTGTCTATGTGGGAACGCTTTAACAATTTTGATAAAGTCGTCCTCCATGTAAGCCATTTCTCAAAACTGTATTTTTTAAAAATATCTATTGTTTGCTTTAGGCTACAGGAAAAGATGTACTTCAATACATAACATCATTCGAAGAAGCCGGCCTGCACCAACTACTACTTCAAAACATTAAGAATTCTGACTACATAAAATCAACACCTGTTTAGAAAGCTTCAGTTGTAGTTATTCTTGCCAAAAGAGGTTTAATTGCTTGTGCGGTCACGGGCTCCGGAAAAAGGTAATCCAACTAATTAACGCTGTGTAATTTTGAAACCTTGATGCCCTCGTACTGACTTGATTCGAATGGATCGGTATGAACTGGGTAAGTTGAAGTAAAAGTAATTTTGAGTGGGCACGCCGGTGATTGCGACTTATAAAAGGTCCAATTGCATCTAAGATACTCAACAAACCCTTCGTGATATTCGTTGATTAAGTCATCTAAAATTTTACATTTTTTCATGCAGGCGGCGTACTTGGTACCGGTTATGAACATATTGTTAGAACAAGGTGTTGTTGGTGCGTCTCATGCCATGGGGCAAAAGCCAGAAGTTGTAATTGTCGCACCCACTCGTGAATTGGCCATTCAAATTCACCGCGAGGCGTGTAAATTCTCCTACAGTTCGGTTTTAAAGTCTGTGATTATATATGGAGGGACTCTCACGAGCCATCAGCGGTCAAATCTTCAAGCTGGGTGCAATATTTTTGTTGCGACCGCGGGGCGATTCAATGATTTTCTCGACCGTGAAGTATTTGACTTCTCGGGAGTCAGGTTTTAAATTTTGGACGAAGCTGATCGAATGCTTGATATGGGTTTCGGTCCCAATGTTGAAAAAATTGTCAATCATCCAACGATGCATCCGAAAGTATGTCCTCGATGGCTTTTGAGTATGAGATTTGATTGATGTAATACTATTTGTTTCTCTGTAGGGAATCCGTCGTGTTTGTATGTTTTCGGCTACATTCCCAGATGAAGTGCAAGAGCTGGCTGCGACGTACATGGAAGACTACATATTCGTCACAACAGGCATTGTCGATGGCATCAATCCGGGTATTGAACAGCTGTTTTTTCAGTGCTCGAAAAGAGATAAGAGAGCTAAGCTGATCGAAGTTTTACAAGATCTTGGTGGTGCCAAGACTATCCTTTTTGTCAACAGCAAAAAGACCGCGGATTTCGTCGCTGCATTCTCGTGCAATAACAACTTACAAGTAAAAATCAAAACTGTTGGAATTGGGCAAAGTGTCTTGACTTTAAATGTCTAGTCTACCAGCATACATGGTGAGCGTAAACGACAATCGTAAATGTCTCTTCTGAAGCTTCTGACAGAAGAATATGCCCGCAATCAACTCAAGAATCATGTAAGGTATGGACTATATATATGAATTAAGAGTTTTTATGCCTAATGGTGTTTTACTGTCTTATTATAGATGAACAATTAAATTTTGATCTGAAAAGGTTTCTTGTTTGGGGCAAGGTCCTGAATAAATTATTATGTTTGGATACACTACATGGAATTTCCATACTTCATTCAGATTCTCATTTAAAAACGGTATTAAATTTTTCATAAATTGAAGTGCATATCTGGGCTCCCTTCCTTTCCGTAGCCCCGTTTCCCCTTGACTCGTAATAAGCCCGTAGGGGGTCATGCCCCTACTGTACGGTATATATAAAAACAACATATACCGAGGTTTGGAGGGCTCTGGCCGGAAAGGGGACGTGGGGTGCCGCTTCGTCCGATGATGTGTTCACGGAGGGTGACGTGGCTGCCCACAAATCCGAACTAAAGGTTAATCGCTCCTGTAAAAATGTTCCAAATCTTCAGCTCTTCTTCCGGCTTCTCTTAGCCAATCACCGGGTAATCTCCCCGGTGGGTCAACAAGGCAGTGTCTCCCCCTGCCTGGGTTGACGGCAACTTTTGAAAGGGCTATTGTGCCTTTTTAAAGTTGCAAAAATAATTGTAATGTGCAGAGAATTGTCAATAAAATTTTTTTTATAAAATATTTTTTGCAAAATTCGTTTCTTTCATTGTCTGTGTTAGCTTTGTTCACACATTGCATTTATCAATTTTTTTTTTGGCTTTGCTTTATTTGTTTTTGTCACATTAGATGGTAAGGTGACGGGTATTGGTTTATATGTAAGCATTCTATTATTATCCAGGGATCGAACCTTGGATGTTTGGCATACGTCGCCGATGCTCTACCAATGAGCCACGAATCATATGATTTTAAGTTGGCTTTTTTTCTAGTCACTTGTGGACATGCATTTACACTTAGAATAAAACTGAAATGCAATTCTGCAATATACTCTTCTACATTATTCTACTTCATTTGTACACATCTATTGAGGTTTGAACCCAGGATAACAGGTATCGCAGATGAAAGCTCTACCACAGAGCTAAGAACCTTATGGAAGCAATAGAAAGATAAACATATAGTTGTGAAAGACTGCATAAACATCCTAGACGATAACATATGATATGCGATAATAAAACATTTAGATATATCTCGTGGCTCAATGTTAGAGCATCGGCGTTGCACGCTGAATGTCTGAGGATCGGTTCCCATACGAGTAAAACAAAATACAAAATTACTTCATAAAATATCCATATTGTTCCTTAGATCTAAGTTGAAGAATTCAAAGAGTGTAATAAATAATACTTACAGATAAACGATAAACCAATGGAAACAATGTTTACCATCAAAGGTGACAAAAACAATAAAGGTGATTTAAGCAAGCTAAATAAAAAAAGTGTAACGTGTGAACACAGAGAATACAGACAATGAAAGAAACGAATTTTGCAAAAAATATTTTATAAAAAAAATTTTATTGACAATTCTCTGCACATTACAATTATTTTTGCAACTTTAAAAAGGCACAATAGCCCTTTCAAAAGTTGCCGTCAACCCAGGCAGGGGGAGACACTGCCTTGTTGACCCACCGGGGAGATTACCCGGTGATTGGCTAAGAGAAGCCGGAAGAAGAGCTGAAGATTTGGAACATTTTTACAGGAGCGATTAACCTTTAGTTCGGATTTGTGGGCAGCCACGTCACCCTCCGTGAACACATCATCGGACGAAGCGGCACCCCACGTCCCCTTTCCGGCCAGAGCCCTCCAAACCTCGGTATATGTTGTTTTTATATATACCGTACAGTAGGGGCATGACCCCCTACGGGCTTATTACGAGTCAAGGGGAAACGGGGCTACGGAAAGGAAGGGAGCCCAGATATGCACTTCAATTTTTTAAATATAAAATACCGTCTCGGAAATCCGAATGAAGTATAGAAATATCATGTCATCCATCCAATCATTACAATTTATTCAGTGTCTTGCCCCAACCAAGAATTTTTTCAGATCCAATGTTACTATTAACCTACACTGAGAAAAGAAAAACAACACCATTAAGCATCTCAATTGTTGCTCATGGGACTTACATGTCTTATAGATTCAACTTCTGGCAGAAGCTTGGGAAAGGCCATCCAAATTGCAGATGAAAATCATTGTATAAGGCTCTTGAATGATAAAATAGCACCCCTAGAATGTTGCATTGTTGATAGTTGTGTTCCCAGTATGCTGAAAATCCTTTCCTATTGGATAAATTTTTTTTTTTTAGATTAGACATGGTTGGCAAAAAGCTGGAGAAATGCTTTGTCATAAATTCAAAATTATTTGAAGAAAAATCCTTTCATAACTAAAGAGTCCATGTATGATGTTCATCTCTGCAATGGCAGCAAAATTAAAACATCTTTAGGGCCATTTAAGTACCCAGTTTCCCCAACACTCTGAACGTAAAGGACAAGTTGTTCTTTAGACAGAGAAGCAGAATTATTTGAGGCTTCTAGCTGTGACAGAACTATGAAGGATTGCTGTTACACAGGATTCATTCACACAAGATGGTACTACTCATTAGACAATTTGCATACTTTATTACTTTACCTCATACCTTAATGGTAATGCACTTTCAGTGTTTTTCAACTGTAGGCTCACTCTTCCATCCTGTAACACTTCCGGACTTGACTTGATCCCCCACTAAAATTCTGTGAATGCAAAATAATAGCATTAAAAATACTTTTTCAATAGACAAAAAACCGAAAAGTACCTAATCCATGTTTTATGTTGAACTCGTGCTATTTCTGGGTTTCCGTACCACACCCATTTTCAGCCCAAATACGGTCCCACAATTGTTCACTTCCTTCGCTGCATGGACTTATTACTAACAATTCTTTTAGTACAGCACTAACACAATTTAACTTTAACACACTGTCAGGTGGTAGACTGAATAACTAAACAATAAATAATTGTTTGTTAAAATTCTATACTTATTTTGAATTCTTATTTGAAAAGTTTAGGTACCTGATTGTGTTCGCCTAATGCCAATTCATCCTCACGTTCAGTTAGGGATGAGTTTGGAAAAACCTCCTTCACTGTTTGGAAACTGTTCCGTTCCAATTTGTTCTTTTCCCCTAGCTGAGCTTGTAGACTCAAAATTTGAGCTACAAAACACAAATGAATAAAAGCAAATAGAATCATTATGTATTAGGCCTTACCATCCTTAGCTTTGCTGTTATCTAATATTTTGTGTTGTTCCAATAATTGGGCCTGCAGCTTCATAATTTGATCTAATAAACAATAATTAATAATTGAAAACCAATATATTAATGTTTGTACTTACCATCCTTTTGTTGTATTATCTTATCCATTTTCCAATTGTTCCTCCAGCCACGCGTTATTCTCCATCCACGCTACTGAAATTGGCATCCAGTTGGCATCCAATGGACTGAAATTGCCTGCGCCAGTAATAATGAGTCTGAGCGGTAGATGGCTACGTGTCGGAAAAAAAGAAAAAAGTGCGATTTTTTTTTTCCGCCATTTTTTTTTTTTTTTATGTAAAACGGATTGCCATATAAAACGATTGCCATAGATTAAGAATTGAATGAGGATCATGAAAATCAACATTGTTTTTATGTGCGACCTATAGTTTTCGAGTTATTCTAAGTTGAAGTGATTGCCTGTAACCATTCTGATCCCACTTTATTCAAAAAACGCTTAATTGCCGAGAATACAAATATTTATTTGGAATCAACGATTAAAGTACATTAGGGTTTATCGAATTTCAAGTTGGAATTATAAGTTCATTTTTTTTTGTACAAAAAGTCGGGCTTAAAACGTCGGCCTTAAAAAATTTATTTTTTATTATGGGAAGCGCATTTTGCAGAAATGATTTCTACTTGGTTGTACCTGGTAAAAAAAAAAAAATGGTGCGCTAACATGTAACAGCACTTTTTTCTCATTTATTTTAAAAACCGGTGGCCTATCGGGAAATTACGGAATTTCTATACTTACATTTCATTAAATTAAATCTGACTACGGAGACAGGTAAATCCAGAAATCGCATACGGTTAGCAATGTATATTTTAGTTCTTACGAACTTCCATCAGAAATCGATAGTTTTAAGAGCTCCAAAGGAAATTTAGGCAAAACGGAAAGAGCGATCTTGGTCTCTGCGCTGCTGTTCAAGTCCACGACCTACATCGTCAAGTTTGCGTTGCAGGGCTGTACAACTGGATTCTGCCCATTGAAGCGAGTCGGTATGAGCGTTGAGAATTCGCGCTATTTTGGCAATCTGAGGGTAAACAAAATTGGTGTAATGGTACGAAGCGATGGCTTTCACGAAAGAACCATAAATACCGGATCAGCTGTCGCTTCGTGCTGTCTGCTCGCCGCATTCATTCTCTCGATAATCTCTTTGAGGTCGTCGGCCAATCGCCTCATTTGGGAATCGATATTCTCCGCTAATTGATATCTGAAAGAAATTCCAAAGATCACCACATTTATTTAAAATGATGGACTGTTAGGAAAATCAAGTACGTGTGTTCGCGTTCGGTATCATGAGGCATGTTGTTCACTTCTTGCTGAAGGTTCTCTTCCAGAGGGATAAGCATTTCTTCAAGTTCACGTTGCTGGGCACGGACGAAATCCAGTTCCGATTCTAAGCGCACTTGATCTTTCTTAACCCTGTTTACTGAATCACTCAATGCAACAATCTATGACACGTAATTTGAGTAATTGTTTTTAGTATGTGCGACATAGAATAATCATAATTTCACCTTACCTTTTCACCGTTTGAAACTAAAAGTCGATCCCAAGAGGCTACTGAATTGGCTTGATTTAAAAAAGTTTTCTCCTGTTCATCCAGATCAACTGACCACTTGTTAATTGACTCTTCTAACTGACGGAACGTCAGAGCGGCGCCAACCGCAGGTGTATTGGCGGTGCTTGTTGGGGTTGCTGACGTTCTGTGATTAAGATTGTTCTTATAAAAATCACATTTCCCATTCATGCAACAATATTAACTATTACGAGTTGGCAATGGATGTTGTTGTAGCTGGGGCCACTGCGGCAGTTGTTGCCGGAGCTGTTCCAAAACTGAAGGATGGCGCAGAAGACACGGCTGTGCTGGATGTAACAGGGGTAACAGTAGTGGCTGGGGCAGCTGTTGGAACAACTTTTGTTGCATCAGCGGTTGTTGTTGGAGCTCCAAACGAAAAGCCTAGGTAAAATTATGGAAAGCGTTTATTAATGAATAATAAAAAAATCGAGTTCCATATACATACCTGTTGCTGGAGTCGTGGTTGATCCAAAACTGAGTGTTGGAGCAGGTTGTGCAGCACCGCTGGTTGCCGTTTGTTGCGTGCCAAATGAGAGTGTTGACGATGTTGTCGAGCCTAGTGAAAGTGTGGGCTGAGCAACGCTGGTGGCTGATGGGGCACCAAACGAAGGTAACGCGGAAGCTGTTGCAGTAGCTGCTCCAAAAGAAGGAGTCTTTCCACTCTGTTGTCCAAGTGTTGGTAAAGCAGAGGCGGTCCCTAACGAAAAGCCACCCGCGGCCGGAGCGGCAGAAGTGGCTGGTGTCCCAAAACTGAGTCCTGCTGTGGATGTTGGAGTGGTAAAACTGTAGGCTGGAGGTGCTGATGTCGTTGCGGTGGTTGATGCTGGTTGACTAAAACTAAAAGGTGTGGTCGTCGTCGTAGTTGCAGCCGCAGCAGGTTGACCAAAGCTAAGGGCTCCACTTGACGGTGTTGCAGCAGCAGTGGGGGCTGGCTGACCGAAACCAAAGCCTCCCGTGGCAGCGGTAGTTGCTGGCTGACCAAAAGAAAGACCACCACCACCAACTGAAGATGCAAAACCTCCGGTCGTAGATGTTGTAGTAGGCTGACCGAAGCTGAAACCTCCAGTTGACGAAGTTGTAGTTGGTTGACCGAAACTGAGACCAGTCGAAGCGGGTGTGGTTGCCTGGCCGAAAGAAAGGCCACCCCCTACTGGCTGGGTTGCTGGTGGTTGACCAAAACTAAGACCTGTAGAACCTGGCGTGGCTGTCTGACCGAAACTTAGACCACTTTGGGAGGCTGGTGCTGATTGACCAAAAGCTGGCTGGGCTGATGTCTGTCCAAAAGCTGGCTGAGCTGCTGTCTGTCCAAAGGCTGGCTGGGTTGCTGCTTGCCCAAAAGCTGGTTGAGTTGAAGCCTGTCCAAAAGCTGGCTGAGCTGGCGCTGCCTGTCCAAAGGCTGGTTGAGTCGACGCTTGCCCAAAAGACGAAGCGGGAGCTGTTGATGACCCCAATGAAAATGCTGATGCTGCTGAAGTGGTGGTTGGCTGTGTGCTAAATGAGAATGAAGGGGTGGTAGCTCCAAATGCAGGAACTGCAGCACTCTGACCAAAACCAAAGCCTGTGGTTGCTGTTGAAGCAGCACCGAATGCTGGGGCTGGTGCAGCTGTGTTGCCTGCAGGCTGTCCCAGCCCAAATGCAGGGGTTGTTCCTGCAGATGTTCCAAACCCAAAGGTTGATGTTGTGGGTTGCCCAAAAGCTGGTACTGTAGTAGCTGATGTTGATGCGGCCCCAAATGTGGATCCTGTTCCAAAAGACAGGCTGGGCTTTGCAGCACCAAACAAACCCCCAGTAGCTGGTGGCTGGGCAGTGGTTGTTTGTCCGAAACTAAAGCCACTTGAAGCAGGTTGTCCAAATGTTGATCCTAGAGCAGGAGTGGTTGTAGACGGTGCCCCAAACGCTGTAAGAAAACAACAAGAAAGTTTAATGTGAGATAAAATATGACTACACATTAATGAAATGATGCCGAGATGATAAATCATTAAGGTAGTGATAAGTCTTAAATTTGTTATAACTAATGAGGAGTTAATTTTTACATTTATTCTTCTAACAAAATAAGTATAAAATATTTACCTGGAGTTGTTTGCTGGGGCTGGCTTCCAAAACTAAAGCCTGGGGTTTGTCCAGTTGATGGAGTTCCAAAATTAAATGCCATTTCAAAGAAGTGTTTGACAAGTTAGGGAAAGAAATAAACCACTCTTTTCAGCAACGAGTTGGAAATCAATTAAAAATTAATTCTCAGTGGTTAATTTGCTAGTTCTCTTTTTTCCAGCCGGTTTGCAAAAAAATCCAGACGATTCAATTGGAAATTATTATTGGAGTCGACTCTTTACCGACGTCTGATACTCGCAGATTGGTGGCGACTCCTCTCGCTTTTTTATTTTTTTTCATGCATCGCAGGATTTTGTCGTTATGGCGCCACCGTTGGGCAATGTTTTAAAAAATACGTTAGGGTTTATTTTTTGTTACAGAGGAGCAACCATACTAACTTATTTCTTTAAATTAATGTGGACAATAGTATCATTAGTACATAAATGTTTTTTAGATATTTTTTATTTATCGAATTCACTACATTATCACCCACACCGTATAAAAAACGTGTTACTAAATTCCATTGAAATATTATCAGAAAACAAGAAAACAGCAATCAACAGCTAAACAAACTGGTGGAAGATTGTTGTAACATAGGATGGTGGGATTAGTTTCGATATCATAGATCAGTTTTTTTATCAATGAGCAACATGGTACAGATATGCAGCCAATGATTTGGTCCCTTCGATGTAGTTACGGATATCAATTTTCTCGTTTTGGGAATGGGCACCATCGTCCGCGGCACCCATCGGCAGCAGCATCACGCTTTTGCCCGTCACCTCCTAAACGTACTGGTTCGTTAAAAAGTTTCGTAAAACAAGAAAATCCGAGTTAAATACCTGAAACGTTAAAGTTATCGGAATAGATCCTCCTTCGCGTGTAAGGTCAGGCTTGCATCCATAAACTTCTTCAAGTGCTTTCTGACCAGCCAGATAATGAGGGTGGAAGGGATCTGCCATCCATGGCTTTCCACTATGATGATTGATCACCTTCATTTCATTGGGACTTTCGCGCAGCTTCCACATCTCGTTGAGATAATCGTTTACCACCTTATTTACCTTCTCAGGGGTTTGATTAGGGACAATACGAATGGAAAATTTGCCAGAAACTTTCCTTGGTATAACAGTTTTTGCTCCTGGTTCGCTAAACGCTCCTTGAATTCCATGCAACGAGAGAGCAGGGAAACGCCATCGGTGCATGAGCGTTTTTGACTGAAAACGTACCGTTAATGCAGAACTCGATTCAGTATTCGATTTCTATTAGCTTACCTTGTCGGTTTTGTGTAACAAATGTTTGCAACCAATGTCCTTCTTGTAATGTTCCAGATCAAAATCAATTGTGGTGTAAGTTGCCAATTCTTCATCAGTGACGGGAACAACATCATCCATGATTCCAGGAACCAAGATTTCCCCCTTGTTGTTTACCAAAGTATTCATCATATAGATCAAATCGGCCATTGCTTCGTGTCTATATTAGAAAAACTTATTTAAGCATACGGTTTTTCTCTCGAGTAATGTTATCTTACAGAAGAATACTTACACTGAACCACCGAAAACACCACTATGGAGGTCTTTTTCTGCACAAGCCACTTCAATTTCAAAATAGCAAAGGCCACGAAGACCGTAGGTCAGGCATGGTTTGTTTTTACCGAGCCAGTAATTATCGGAAATACAAACGTAATCAACCCCACTCATAAATCCATCCTTTTCCTTGTGCAATAGTTCTTCTAGACCTTCACTTCCTGACTCTTCCATGCCTTCAAAGCAAAACTAAACAAAAAACAAATAGAACCAGTTACATAGACAGTAATGTTTTTCTATACAAACTTTACCTTAATGTTGATTGGCAAGTCTTGGCCAGTTTGTTGGAAGGCTTCAATAGCATGAATCCAACCAAGCACTGGTCCTTTGTCATCAGTAGATCCTCGACCATACAGTTTTTCATTAACTTCTGTCAATACAAACGGATCTGTATCCCACCCATCTTCCTGTTTTCAAACACATTTTAAATTCAGAAAATTAATATTTTGGCACAAAACATAACAAGGCAAAACAAAGATATTGAGTCAACAAGAACCTTTAGTGCTGGTTGAACATCTAGATGGCCATACACCATCACAGTTTTCTTGCTGGGGTCATTCCCAAGTTTGCCAAACAGAACAGGTGGCAGATCTAAAATACTCCCATCATGCAATTTCTAAAGTTGATGCCAAATAAAATGCTGTAATAGGATTCCGTTATAGCAATCTTAATCACCTTTGTCATGATACCTGCTTGCCAACATCTTTCAGCTCTGTTGTGGCTCCAAGATCCTCAAGCTTGGCTGCAACCCACTTAACCATTTTGAAAATCTCAGGGCGAGTCTCTGGCCTTGGTTTGTAAAAAAAAAAAAAAAAAAAAAAAAAGTAACAATCATGTATTCTAAAGTAGTATGCATTTTTGTCTTTAAAGTTACCATGCAGAAACCGATTTGATGGCAACAGCTTCATTCAAATTTTTAATAAACTTGTCCTTGTTGCTATCAATGTAACTGTAACGAATATTAAATAGAATGAATTTATTATTTTAAAATTAAAGTAAACGACGTAAAAAAAAGTCACAATACCTAAAAACTGGTTTCAATGCCTCAGTCATTGTTTCGATGAGTATTTTAGACGACCGCAACAATGGAACGATGGGCGGTTAATGAAAACTGACTGTGATTCTATATACTAGCTAAGAAGTTTGTCAGTAAACAACATCCCCAAGTTGGATTTCAGACTTGGGATTTTAGACTTGACAGAACTCAGCTGACGGATTCGATATCGATTGGATATCTGATTTCTATCGATTCTTCTGTTAACAACCGGAAAGAACAAAATCTTAATCTTATAATTTAAATAAAATCATTACTCATGTTTCGATACTCGAGACTTTTTTGTATCGCTGAATTGGAAGGATTCCAGCCAAAATGCCAGATAACCATTCAGAGCTAATTTTTTTTTTTTTTGTAACATAGAGAACCCTCGAGTCTTTTTACCCTAGAAGCTTTTTATGAGTTGCATAACGAATAGTCTTTGGTTTTAATTCAACAACGGATTATTTACATGGTATTCTGCATAATGACACATTCTTAACAGAACAAGAATTAGTGCTTATACAGATGCCCTTGCCCCAAGCAAAGGCGAGTTCATATGCATCAGCAATGCACGAATTTTCATCACACAGTTATAACCAAACTGGAAATATGCGTTTCTTATTGACATTAGTGTTGTTAAATATTTTTCTAGTTAAACCTTAAGCAATCGTCGACTCCCTCTTAAGTCCATTTATTCGCGCTGCTTAAATAAATAATTAATGGATAAACTATACATTTAGAAAACTGCAAAGATTGGGGGAAAATCAATGGCGTAAAAATGTTTATTTCCGTCTGATTGTGTTTGCTTCCTTTGATAAACTGCTTTTTGAATAGGTTACTGTCTACGTTCTTATCCTTCAATTTCAACACATTTAGGAATCTTCTGATTGAAGACACTCTCTTGATTGACAACTGACAGACAGATTGTTATCTCGATTAACGAATAGGTTGTGTGAGTGACGCGTGAGGTAACCCAGAATATTTTATATTACCCCGATGTACGTTGTGCATGTGAACTATCATAACTAAGGAATTGTTATATCCCGGTCTTTCTGACTAGTTTCATCAAATGCATAAATTAGAAATGTAGAAAGGCATTCCAATGCATTCAAAGTTCTGCACATTCACTTGTCGTTCACGACGAAGGACGTTGCCACGCAATCCAACCGAATAATTTGACCGGTGCCGTTGGCGTTATGAACGTAGAGTTTTTGCACGAAACTCCACCGAGGAACTTTCGCAGGTTGTATATGTTCAATCTCCATAGCAAAGAAGGTCATGATTATTTGATTTTATGGAAACTTGTTCCTGCAGGTGTTCAATCCAACCAGTCGACCTTGTGTAATTTCGTATCGTGCGATAGAAAAGACTAAGGAAGTCAAACTAGAGAAACTCCTTAAACTTGTTACAATGAACACTATCATAATTAAAACAGAGGGGTCATGCACCTTTAATAGTGGTTGCTATAAGCACCTTACCATCTAAAGCCATTTCGACGGTTTATTTATATGGGTTTGAATCCTCGAAGTGTATGGAAAAGGTGATTAATGCTTCCCACCTTTAAAGCGTAGACTTTAAAGATGACATACATGCTGGTCCATGTGGGTCAGAAGTTAAACAGTTGGAATTTAATTCGCGTGTCCTAGACCAATCCATTATTATTGACTGAAGACATTGAAAATGTTAAAAGGGTCATTTGTTGCGGTTTAATCTTTCAAAAAGAAACTAGGCTACGTTGCAGCATATCACCGCAACTGCCCATGACGAGCAATCGCTCACGATAAACAGCATGTTCCAAGCAGCGTACCTCAACTTCTGCGGCTCTTGCATCTGGCCTGGGAAGGAAACCACCCGTGCATATCATTCTGGTCTACCATCACCTGACCCACAAAATAAAATTCGCTTTACAAAATTAACTGTTAATGAAAAACAAAACAAAAAATTTGCATATAAATCTTCCAAAGGAAACCTTCAAACCAGATGAAACGTCCTACTTATTTTTTTTTTTTCGTGAGCTATAAATTGATTAATAAATTTCAACAGGAATTTTTCCGTGAGTCATGAAATCGTCGGTATGAAAATGACTTTCATTCCTCGTGGTTTCCACGAGTTGAGCGTACACATATTTATTAGTGCTTGCCACGGCGTAGACACAACCCACTTGGTTACAGACAGCAATCAGGTAGGAGAGACTCACTCTTTTGACACCCGAGCGTGAGCGGCATCACACGAAATGTTCAACAATAATAATATTATTCTCAGCCGTGATCCGAATATGCACTCATCTTTTTTATGCCAGGGCACGTTTGCCTCCGTCAATTTATGATTGCGAGAACCTTCTGAGAACAAGGGCATTTTGTCATCTAGGACTTTGTTAGAAAATTTGGATCAAGGATCACAAAACGGCAACGTCGCGTTTTTTTTTATTCTATCGTGATTAATTCACGATCAATCGAGTTCGGGAATTCGACGTTTCCGGGGCGGCCACAAGGCAATGTCTGATCACGAAATGGATAAAATCATAATAGCCCGTTATGTTAACCCTTTTTTTTTCAAATCAATTATTACAATCGCAATTCTACTTTTTTTTTTTAGTACAACACGGAAGAAAGAATTGACATTATTAGTACGGTAACTACAGCTTCAATGAACCCCCTCCTATTGATGTTCAATATCGATAGTGAAAAGAATCGCATTTTCGTTTATTATTCGTTTATCTACTGTACACGATTTCCTCATTTTGCGGTTGCCCTAATATGGTATGGATACTTCCCAACAACGAAACAACAAACGCAGTTGGCTAACTGTCTTCTGTCATGGAATACTATGGCACGCGAAACGGGCTCAATATTATGGGAACTAATTAAAACTGTTTGCCTTCTTTTCATTTGTAAAAAAAAAAAAAGATCAAGGTGACAAGTTGATTATTACGTCAACCGCCATACAATCGTTATCGCCATTGAAAAAAAAATCACGAGTTTCACGGAAAACAAAACAAAAGAAAAGGAGTCACCTGTTTTGTAATGACGTTCTCGCTAATCTCGGCGGCAGATTGTTTGTCTCGGCCCTTCCTTGATTCTGATAATTAGCTAATTACAGAACGAGGTTATGTCCATCACCTGCTTCCGTTTTAGTTCAGACTGCCTAATAGGAAAAATTAAAACAACAAAAAAAGCGTTTAGAAAAGTAAATCAAGGAATAACAGTAGCTAAGACAATAGACATTCTTGCAGTACTTTAACGCGTTTGAGGGCCGTTTAGCATTTGTTAAAATGGCAATGGCATGACATAACGGGGTCCGTTCAACACCGCAAAACATCATTTTCTTCTTCCCTTTGGCGGGAATGATATTTGAAAAAAAAAAAACAGTTTAGACACTGAATGATTTCCGTGCATCGAATAAAACGACTCAAACATTTGTTGTGCATTTTTCTAAAATTTAGTTTACAGTACATTCCTTTATTTTTTTTTTTTTTTACCTGCTGATAACCATATGCTCGTGACAAACGTTTTCCCCCTCTTCGTTGAGGTCCAGCCTTGGGAAAAATGACTCGGTTTCTTGTTGAATGACTGCGTCAATATTTTTTGTACTGGAACGAGAAAATACGCGTCTTTTTTTTAGAGCGGCCAACAAGATGCCAAGATCGTAATTCGGTCGACACCTTTCCTTCTCAGGTCGATTTCTCTATCGAGTAGAAATCCAAAGTCAAATCTAAAAGAAACACGTTAGAAAAAATGTATTAATGAAATGTTGTTGAATTGGAGCAAGTAAAATACAAACGATTTTACCTGTCGATGCTTCTGGGTTTATGGACTGGATTTAATATCGCATTTTCTTCAAAAACAATGTCCATGTTGTTTCGTTTCGTGAACGTACAGCTGTATGATGTGAAAGTGTGGTAAAGACGTCGGTTTCATTTTGTTCGTGTTATTATATCTATCTTTAGATTAGAGAACCCCAATGGAACGGTTGGCGACCGCATAAGAAGCTACACACCCCATTAACATTAGACAAGTTTTGCTATTTATTTCGGGGGAGTTGAATTCTCGTTTCTCCACCCACCAGTATTACACGTATCGTATTTACATGGCCGGCAGGTTATTAAGTATAGACGGTAGCTTGACAGGTAGCAAAAAAAACTACATGGTAAATGGAACGAAGAATTTAGAAAGGGAACTGAACTAACGCAATGCAACGAGTTCTGAAAAACAGCTGACCTGCAGACACACCGTCCCCTCGTCCATAACGAAATTTAAGGCGTTTCTCGACCTTCTAATTTCGCAACTAAACATCATTTTTACACATGAAAAAAAAAAAACTTTTGAATTCCCCGTTGTTTTAATCGTTGGGTTTTCCGGGGACATGCCGTACACGAAGTCGATTTGATGAAAAAAAAAAAAAAATAAATAATAATAATTCACTCTTTTGTTAGATTTCCAAAAAAAAAATGAAATCAAATATGCCCACATGAGCTGATTACGAGGTCTTTACTTTCGCCAGTGACGATAATTTTAGACTTGCGCGTTAACGAGTGACAAAAGCCATTCGTTACGCCGAACAGAGATCGCAAAACAATAAAATATGTCGACGCGCGCAAACGATCGAATAATAGCTCGTTCCCATACGCCGTATCGGTTGATTACGCAAGTCCACACTTTTCCTCGCGACCATTGCCCTGGACGAAAAAACAAAAAAGATAATGAATAAAACAAGGTTTGCCTTTTTTTTTCTGTTTTAGGCGAGAGCGACGATCCAAAGAACAATAGGTTAGCCACTAGCCAAAAAAAAAAAAATCCCGAACTTTCACTGCAAAAAGGGACGTGAAATCGAAAATAAGACGCACAAATGGAGCTGTTTTGGTTTTATTCTTATCATTTTTTTTTTTTTACTATATAAAATAAGAAAGCGGCTTTGATCTATGCTTCCCCTTGAAGAAAAACAAGATTCCTAAACGTCAAACGAAACAAAACAAGAGCAATCAATTTTGAAATGTGCCTTACACGCACCATGTATTCTCCCCAATGAATGAAAAAAATAAAAGAAAAAAAAAATGCGCCACTTTTTTTTTCTTTTTTTTTTTTTTTTTGGTTGGGAACGTTAAATTATAATATGTATCGGACACACACACACACACACGGAGAGAAGAGAAACAAAAACATGTACGTTTGCCGAAATAACAAATTAAGGCTTGTCGGGAAACGAGAGAAAGACGCGGCACTGCAGATCATTTTACCAATTAATTCAAAAAAAAAGAGTGAAATAAAATAATAATAATAATTTTTAAAAAAATGAAGAAGAAACCTGTGAGGGGGAAAACGGGGATTGCCTGGACAAGAGTATTAATTATCGTACAGCGGTAGTGGTTGCAAGGGAGGAAGGAACACCTATAGACAAGTGGAATGTACAACAACGAAATCATGTGGGCGGGAGGACTCGAGAATCGACAATTTGCTAAATCCACACAACAGGATAAAAGATTCTTTTAAAAAAAATTTTTTTTTTTTGCTCTCCAACTTGTTCGCTCAAAATAATCACATGTGACCGATTGTCCTATAGTAAGAATTTTACATTTCTTTTAAAATGATTAATTGTTTCCTTACTTTTTTGCGAAGATAATAATAATAAAAAAAAAGGTCGTCATTAGCCTTTGTGAAAACGAGCTGAAATACGTGACGCAAAAAAAAAAATGAATTTGATGAACAGGTGAGTTGCGTATCGGGACTTGGTGTGTTGGCTAAATGACGAGTTACCATGCAAAAACGCTTTCCCCCCTCCAAATAAGAAAAAAATTAACGAAAGATGTTGTTGCAACGGCTGTAAATAAAAAAGCCGCAAATTTGGAAGTCTGAATCACCCGAGTCCTGGACGGCTGAGGGAAAAAAAAAACGGTTACAAAACTTGGGAGGGCTTTTTATTTGCTTATAGATTGAGCGTGAATTCTTCGGCCATCGCGTAACCCCCTTTGCTCGTCTTGACAGTGCTAGCATCCGAGGCGGAAGACGACGATGAAATGACGTCTTTGTCGTCTGAATAGCCGCTCTCGTCCGAGACATTGTCGTGATCTTCGCTGGCCAGCATATGAAAGGCCTGCACCTGGTCGCTAGGACTGGCCACCAGGTTAATGCGGCCTTTGTCGGCCAAATTTGGGCTGTGGTCAGCCGACGAACATGGAGATGAGCCGCTAAAGGAATCGCTCTCCAAGAGCTCCACCGCCGAATCGAGTCGCAATCGAAAGTCGATCTCCTCGTCGTACAAGTACTCGTCCCGCGATTCAATGTACTCCGAAGTAGGTCGTCTACACATATCAACAATTTCTTTTGTTTTCGTTTGTTTTCTTTTTTTTCTTTTGGTTGCAATTGCAAACAAAAATAAAGGCAAATGGAGAGACACATACCTAGCAACACCGACGTATTCCGGCTGACTTTGCCGGCGGATGAGGACGCGATTCTGTTGCAGCTGCAGCTCGGCCGCGTAATCGTTGACACTGGCGGCCCTGCAAGGTAGGGAGCGACGGGCCCGTCGTGGTAAGATGGGCGGAGGCGATGACGGCCTTCCGCTGTTGTCGATAACGCAATCCGCAGAGCCGAATTTCTTGCGAGCCTCGGCGCTCATTCGCCTCAAAAGTGGAAGGCGCATAGGTTTCACCGTTGGACATTCAGATTGGACGGCAGCCGGACTTCCATCGACGCAAGACGTGCCTCCATCGGGCATGAGGGTCACCTTCACTTCGGCCAAATCCTTAACATCAATGAATAAGAAATCAATTTTTAAAACTGTTTTTTTTTTTTTTTTTTTTTTTTTTTTCAATGCTACAAAGGTCAAGTACCAAGAGGCCGTCGGGCGAGACGGCGTCGGGAGACGGATCGCATTCCGCAATGATTTTGCAAGGTAGGGACGGAGTAGACATGCACCGATCCTCCTCTCTGACTGTTTCGAGCGAACTGCGGACAGGTGAAACGGGTTTGATGACTGTGTTGCTGCGCTGCAGCGTCTGCGCGGAGCCGCGCAGAGCCAGCACACGAAGCCAATCCTTTTCTTCGACTTCTTCCAGTTCCGGCGATTCTTCGATGGAACCTAATTTCGGTGCCGATTTACACCGTTCCACCGGGGGCCTTCAAAAAAAAAAAAAAAAATTGGTTGCGGGGGAGGAATAAAATAAATAAAGAATGAAGAACAAGAAAGAAAGAAAAGGAATTGAACAACAACGCTGGCATTTAAGGTCACTTGTAGTTGTTGATTCCGGGCGCTAGAAGCAATTTCCGTTTGGGAATGGCGCTAGCATAGTCGTCGTAGAGACAGGCGGCCACCGAGAGACGGGCTGATTGTCGGCACAGTTTTTCGCGCCGGAAATCGTGCAGGGCCTCGCGTAGTCGCTGTTCCAGCCGGGCCGTCAGCTGTCTAGCTTGTCGACCCGTCGTGCACAGCACAGCATGACACCTTAACTCTTGCTGCGAAACCATAACACACACACACACACATACAACAACAACAAGAAAAGAAAAAAGAAATGACATTAAACGTTAGTCGAGCACGTCCAATCTGAGAGAGAATTCAATTTTTTGAAATGGGACGTTTCGTTTGTACTTTAAGGCGTCGTCCTTCGTGACGGTAGACCCATGCGAAGATGCGCGGGTAGGAGGGCGGAGCCGCGCACCACGTCACGCGGTGCGACCAATATTCGGTGAGTCCATGCTCAGAAGTCGTTGCCTAACAACCCACAAAACAAAAAAGAAAATGATGTAGAAAAGAAAAGAAAAAAAAAAAAAAAAGGCTATTTGATTCTTTTTTAAGCTGACCCCAATCAGCGTCCCGTCACAAGGTGACTGAGCTCTAGAATGAGCCAGCCAGAGAGTTTCTGTGTATGCGTTCAAAGTGAAAGTCTTACTTGGCATTGGGTCGAGCAATAAGCTTTTTTTTTTTTTAAATACAAAAAAAAAAGGAAGGGAAAACACAGCTCGATCACAAAGTTAACGTTCAGGTGTAAGAGAAATGAAAAAAAAAAAAAAAAAGAACTTGGCAAACGATTACCTGAAGACCAGAACTGCAAACAGACAGTCTCATGGACACGTCGGGCCGGCTGCTCTGGCAATAGTTTTTCCACAAAGTGGCCAGCGGTTTGTCCAGGCAACCTTCACCTAGTAGCCCGAGAATCACGAACAAACCGAAAAAAAGAAGAAGAATGAATTCATCGATCAAAAACAGTGAGAATTAACAAAAAAAAAAAAAAAAAAAAAAATAGGAATAATAATTTTAGTGGGTTAACAAGTCTGGAAGAAGAAATAGTTCTTAATAATAACCGTAACAAAAAAAATAAATAAAAATGTGGGGTTTGCTCTTTTTCAGACACGAAAAAAAAACGCCGTTACGATGTCGTCGGTGGTTTGTTTTTTTTAAATTTATTTTTGGAGGGGGGAGGTGATGCCAAAAGAAAAAAGTCGGTCGCACAACAGTTGTTTAAACCCATCATGGCACATTTCCAATAAAACCCCCTTCGACTCAAGTACCTTCATCATCAAAAAAGACACAAAACAAACAACTGGATTGGTTAGTTAACGCCTATATGGACGGGTGGGATCACGGTATGATGATGGGTGGGGAACGACGGACGAACAAGACATCATTTCCTATCCGGTCACACATTCAATAACTGAAAACAACAACATTTCGAAATTTAGAAAAAAGACGACATCAAAATACGGTGAGAGAATTCCTAAATTTCGCACCCGCCCGATTTGTGGGGGGGGGGGGTGCTATTGCTTATGCGTTAACATGAATCCGTATTTATTTTTTTCGTGACGTACGCAACAAGAAAACGTATAAAACACCTTCTGAATTGAGCGAGAGGGGAAGCAAAAGAATTTCTCCGGGCTCAGGTGTGTGTGTTTCACGTGACCAGACAGTGGGTTCGTCTTAGCCAATCGATCCATTGAATAGAATTCAACATTTTCCTTTTCTTTGAGAATCGTTTGAATAGTCTGAATCGCGTCTATCTAGTTGGCAGGGCCAGCTGTGTTTTTTTTTTTTGCAGACAACAACAAAATTGAATCGTTGCCCACAATCTTTATTCATATCGACAGGACGTGAGATGCCGTGTTATATCCGCACAGCGAGCTAACAATACGCGGCTGGATATAAACTGGATCCGATAATTCAAACTATGTTGCATTTCAAACAGCTCGTAAAGAAATAACTCGCAACTACTGTCAAGTATGGTTCAGTTTGCGGCGTATTTAACCGTTAGCCACATTGCATAAGATTGCCTTACTGGCGTATATATTTTAGACACACACACACACACACGCACGCACCTTAAAAAAAAAGGGGGTTGAAACTCGAAACAGAGCGGAATAATAACGTGTAAAACAAAAGTAAACCAAACATTGTGACGTACCTTTAGCCCAGCCGGTTAGAACATTGCCCAAGTAGACGACTTTGCACGACGGATCCGATTCCGTGATGACTGCCGTGAAGCGTTTCTTCCACCATCTGGGCATCAGCGACGTCTTCTTCATCTTGGCACTCAATGTTTCCATCCAAAAGAATTCACAGACACCAAAATGTCCAACCGTGGGTCCGTCCCCCCCGTCAATACGCACGGAGCAAAACAAACAGACGTCAGTTGCACACAGTGTTTGCTCTAGTTCTCGGCTGAACGAACGACGATGATGAACTGATGGGATTAGAGTCCCCGAAAAAAACAAAACACACACACACACAGAAAAACGGGCAGCAGTAGCTACGGACGGGCGGGCGCTAGATTATTGCAGCATTCAAACCACGACCCGGTTGGGCGGGATTCGACAACAAACCACATCCGACCAGGCGGCGGAACAACAACGGACGTCGCCGTTCGGCATTATCGACGCCAGCCGCATGGCACGGTGCTGTGTCCCTTCAGAGTCGATAGCGCAATGGCGGTCGGCTTCAGTATAATTGCAAATTAAACGAGGCGTTAACGAAGGCGGCCAGATCAACTGGCCAGCAGAGACAATGAAGGCACAATTGGGAAGCTCAGTCGTGGGATCTGCGGATAAGACAAATCAAACAAGAGATTAGTTTGCAAATTGAGCGTTTGGTCATTAGCTTAGATACGAGTATCACTAACTGATTTTGGGATTAAAAAAAAAAAAAAGGCTTCAGATGTGTTATCAGCAAAATGAGTCACATGGAAAGGGGGAAAGCCTCGAAATGCAAAACAAACGTTTTAGTTTTTCAGAAAGAGAAAAATATAACTGCAGGAATTGATAGGTTGTTTTTCTTGTTACTAATAACCACACAATTTCATTTTGCGGGTTGTTGCAAGGAGAAAATTCTTTTCTATTTTTTTCACCTTTCTAAGAAAACAGAAAAAAAAAACAACAGAATGACATAAACGAGTACTACAACTGTCTGTCGAAATATATAGTTGTTTAGAAGCCTGTAACCGTCGCGGCCGGTCGACCCAACTGGCCTGGATAAGTTCTTGATGACATCCCGTCTCTCCCTTCTCCCTTCTCTCTCATTTTTTTTTTTTTTAAGTTTTTAAGCCTTCGACACCGTTCCAGTTTGTTTGCCATCTATGAAAATACGCCAAAAGAATTTCGCCATTTTTGTTTTTGTTTTTAACCCAAGGTCTTTTTTTTTTAATCCACAAAACATTACGTCTATCTCGTTAGCAAATCAAATGATTTGTTATCTCGGTGTTTCTACGTTTTCTTTATCATTTCTTATTACAAAATGCCCTGCAACGCACATACAGCAGAAGGTCGATTCTGTCCATTTTCCTTTTTTCTTTTTTTGCATTTGTTTGTTGATAACGAAGTTGCATGTGAGTGTAACAAGCGTTTCTCAACGAGATTTGAAGTCAAAATGAAATTGGTCGGTTGTCTATCGTGAACATGACTTGTTTTCTTTCTCGTGATAAAAAAAACTAGAGAGAAATCGAAATAAGAAAACGTTGGAATTCAACAAATTAGAAGCGACTTGAACGAGGGAGATGAGCTCCTGGGCTGAAAAGGAAGAAGCAAAACACCACCGGGGGGGGGGGGATCAATGGCGGCGTCTCTACGTCAGAGAACAGAAACACAGAGCAAAGAAGTTCGTTTGTCTTCCCATTTCAAACACATGCACACCAGTTTACCTTCGTAAAAACAAAACACTGTTGCACTTTGACGAAATAGATATCCGATGATTGACGAATCAAGGTGTTCACACAAGTACGATATTGAGCAGCACACAAAAACACAATAGATTTTACATTCAAGGTACTTTGCAGCAGCAGCACAACGTAACAGAAAACAACTCGTCGGATGCGACACACACACCTGGCCTCTTACAAATGGTGGAATGTTGGCTTGGGGAAGAGAGAGAGAGAGGCAGCGATGGAAACCCAGCCCTACCTGTCTAACTGTGCTTCAGGGCGGATTAGGGGAAGGGGGGGGGAGAATACAACCTGAGTGAGAGAGAACAACCTGTGTGTGTGTGTGTCTGTGTGTGTGTGTGTAGACTTGGATATTCTCGTGTATGTGTGTGTGTGTGAACTGTTTTTTTAATTTTTTTTCGTGTGTGGGCAGCCGGCGGGCCTTGTAGCAGCGCCCCTAGCAGAGAAAGGAATAACTAAGATGGTTTCCTTGAAGAAAGATGAACAATTCAAAGCGGCATCGATTCTTAACTTACCAATAAATACGTTAAAACGTAATTTAGTTTTTTTGTATTAAACATTTTCAGAACTAATAAACAAAATGTAATTGTATTTGATAGTGATTTCAATGAAATAAACTTAATATTTCACACAGTGTCATGAACAAGTAAATGCATGGTCGGCTTTTATTTTGAAAATGACGTAAACGGGATTTTACTAGACAACAAAAAAAGTGTCCTCCACGCACATAATAATATTCCTCTAACTGGTTTTTTTTTCCTTCTTTCCTTTTAAGAATTTTCTGGTGAGTTTTTTTTTGGATTTTCAGGGATAGTTCCAAGTAGTTATGCTAATGATGAATTCATGAGATCAATAGTAGATGGCGTTTTCGAGGATCTCCAAAATTTTCTCGTTAGGCGTGTTGCTGCAACCATTTGTTTAGGTGGCTATCTAGCCGCAGTATAAACAAAAAACCGACTTTCGGTTAAGAACGAGGATGTTACGGGTTTATGGCCCTACGCGGTGACGCCACCGGGCGCAGCCATTCTTATTGGCTACCTTTAGCGTCTTTCAAGGATGGGGCTTCTTCCTCCCCCTGCTTCGTTTTCTTTAGTCAGACATCTATCGCCATCTATGCACGGCGAACTGAACAAAAATTACTTTATCCGCACTAGTGTACTGTTTATTTGACAGATGGCGTGACATGCAACTTATGTAATTTTGGATTCGGACCTGTCGCCCGTTTTGCGGTCGGATTTCTTTATTTTTAATGTGTACCAACCGCAATATCAGTATACCTAACGAGTTTTGTATCGTTACCACCTGGCGTTGGCTCGCGCTGTTGATGAAAGAAAAGTGTTTTTTCGTCTTTCTTTTCTTTGTAAATTTCCCAATGCATAAAGTTGCACTGCGCGCCAGATGGTCCTTTTTTTTTTTCGAACGCAACACGCCGATGGACTTCCTCGATGCATTGCGACTATTACGCACGAATGTGTTACACACACGTTGGCGCGCGCGTGCTCACGAAGTGCCAGGCAACAAGAAACAGAAAAATAAGGAAAATAAGAAATAAAAAAAAAAAAAAAAAGTGAAGTAGAGCATCGGTTTTTTGAAAAGTGAACTAGAATGCCGCTGAGAAGGACAGAATAGTTCTTTCTTTTTTCGTCACTGGAATTTGATGTTGAGTGAATCTATCGCATTGATGTCCTATCCAGTCGACCGCAAATCAAAAATTTAAAAAACAAACAAAAAACAAATGCAAAATTACAAAAATAAATTGTTGCCCAATTTGGGCAGTGGTCCACTTAAATATTTTTAGCTGTTGTCAAATTCGATCGTGCGGATGATTAATATCACTCGATCATCTTTTGTCCTCAAATCGACTTTTACGCAGATCCGGAAGCAAAACAACAAGAGCAAAAAAAAAAAAGATGCGACGACAAGTTCTGTTTGGGAGTAACCGATAAGAAGGACATTAAAGACTAACCTACTTTGATTGTCTTGCGCGTTATAGTGAAACGCAAACAACAACAACAACAAAAAAAAAAAAAAAAGAGAAGGGGGGGGGGTTCAAGAACGGGATGTTGTGTTACAAGAATAGAATTCTTTTTACCTTCATCGATCGTGATGAACGCGCTCTGATAATGATTAGCTTTTCTACCTCAACACCCAATGGTACGGATTGATGTTACACCTTTTACAAAGGTATTCAGATAATAACAACTCCGTTATTGTTTTTTTTTTTCTACTTTGCTTCCTGGAAAACGATAGAAAAAAAAAAAAAAAAGAGTAAAACAAAATAAATAAATAAGCCGACCAAGAAAAAAAAAAAATATATAATTAGAGGAGAATGAAAAAGAATTGAGGTTTCCTTCTTTCATCCATGTCGATTAACGTAGAATGTAATAATAAAAAAGGCGAAGAAAGGAAGGCAGTAGGCCTACCGCTTCAGGACACTTGGATAGCCTTATAGCCTCTATATTAAACAACTGGGCTGCTAGGGCTCAATTTTTTTTAGAAAAGGCCTAGAAATGTTTTACAAAAAAAAAAAAAAAAAAAAATTATTAAACAATAAAAGATCTTATAAAAATGTTAAGTTACCTTAAATTCATCCAACATTTGGATATTTTTAAAAAACTTGGTCTGTTACGGATAACTCCGCATGTTTTATCGCCCTGATTTTTTTTTTTTTAAATTTGACTTGCGGATGTCTCAAGGTTCCATTGCTGACTTTGTCGTTCCGGGTTGTTTTATTTATTGAGGTGAAATCTAAATAGAAAAAAAACAAAAAAAAAAAATTCTTGACAAGGATTTCACATCAGGTGTACGGGATAAGAGACGACTGGCTTATCGCGCCCTACAAACTATTATAGGGTATTCAAGTTATTCTTTTCACAAGAAAAAAAAAAATACGATTATCTCATCGTAACAAGAAAAACAAGAAGAAGATGGCCGGTGACGTCAATGCCAGAACCGTCACGCTCCCAATCGCCAACCTTCTTCTTTTTTTTTTTTTTGTGTTAACCTTTTTTTTTTTAAACATTTGTTGTTTCCATCAGAATCGCGACCGCACCTAATACATTTTTTTTTTTCAGATACGGTTTCGAAACAAACGATCAAAATATGATGTCACTTTTAAATTATTATTATTATTATTTTTTTTACTATAAAGAAACACGAATAATTATCTTCAATTATTCCGAGTGCGTTTTGAGTATGCACAAATGACATGCGGCGATAGAGGGCGTTATAATTAAAGCATAACTTGGTTTATAGTATGAAAGCTAGTAAAAAGAAAAAATTGTTTAAAAAAAAATAAAAGAAATTAGAAGAGAAGAACCGGTAACCACCAGGTGGAATACATTTTTTTTTTTTTTTTTTTTTTTAACAGACGACTGTATACAGTTGTGGCTTTTGTATATATATGCGTAAGCCAAATGTAAAAGAAAAAAAAAAAAAAGGGAAGAAGAAAACCGTTGCCGGCGTGCACCCATTCTCGCCCCGCGTGCATCCCATAGTCTGGGTTGGTAGGGAACACACAAACCCAAAAAATGTAGGTCAGTGGCCTGTTTTTTTTTTTGGTTTTTTTTTATATCCTATTCCCTCCTATTTATATTTATATAGTGAGAGAGAGAGAGAGAGAGACACACACACCCGTTCTTATGGTGTGTTCCTTCTTTGAGAACGGACCTGGCGGCGGGAGATCCCAACTGCGGCGAGGATAAATAAAAGATTAGTTTGTCTTTCCAAAAGAAGAATAAAATATACACAAGACGGATGTGTCGTCATAATTGTAGTTACCAAATTTCAATAAATTTTTTTTTTTTGTGGCTCCGACAAGCCAATGAAGAAGGGATTGAGCAACTCTGGCAGTTTGGAAAAGAATTGAGAACAAACAAAAGCTGTTAAACGATGTAATAATACCGGTCCTTCTACTTACTATTACTATGCCACTAACACCAATCAAGAAAAAAAAAATAATAAAAACTTGTTGGAATAATCAAAACAAGGACGCACGATCCATTTGAATTTTTTTTTGTTTTTGTTTTCCTCCTTTGCTTTTTTTTTTTTTTCGTATCGAAATAATGACAAAGGACGTCGTATGCAGATTCCTTCTAATAGCCCGATCGAGGTTCGAAGCAGTTTGACGTGCCTTCTTTTCAATATGCAAAATAATAGAGTAAATAACGGGACCGTATTCAAAACAATTATTTTGCATATTTAATGAGAATTGAATTTTTTTTTTTTTAATATCTTTTCGTGGTCGAGTAACAAAAAAAAAAAAAATCGAACAGTTTCGGACTCTATGACATTTTTTGGTGATTTTTCGCCTCCAGCCTCTCTAGATTCGTGTGTAAAAAAAATTCCCGCCTGTAGGTAGTGTGTGTCTGTTTGTTGCGTCGCTGTTGGGAAATCTATAAAAACGCGTGACACACTTTGAAAAATCCGCCCGGTTTTTTTTTTTTTTTTTTTTTTCACGCGCGCGCGTATTTCAGGGTGACCCCGATTCTCCTGAAAATTTGGATCTTTGCGTTTGTGCATGTGTACATATTTTTATAATTTTCTCCTACGGAGCGCATCTGTTTGTTTTGTTTTTTTACAGCCCTTTTCTAATGAACGCACATCATTAATATCATTACAATGTGCTGACAAAAAAACAAACAAAAAAACAAACAAATGCATTTTGTGAAGTGAAAAACCTTACGCGCATAGGCCGAATGATGACAAATCACTGGTGGGGCATAAATAAAGCCGATTGTTTTTGAGAAAAAATAAAAAAATGTACACGGGGATAGGTGCCCCCTTCTTCGTCGATCTCAATACCGTCTACCATATGCGCTCTCCGGTAGTTACCAGCCGTCACATCAATGTGATATGGAGGTCAATGTGATGTGGCGACAGGGTCGCTCATTTCGGTCACTATACACATAATCACATCGCCCTCATTTCAAAAATTTTTCTCCAGCGGGACAGCCCCTATTTTTCAATCAACCATTTTTTTAAAAATTTTTTTTTTTCAATATTTAATGAAAAATGATGGCGTCAAAAAAAATATTGGCGGATTCCTTAACGTCCGGATTTTGGAACAATTTTTTTTTCGTTTCCATATCCCCACAAAAAATTGTAATTTTTTTTTTTTTTGAAACCGTTGGGGAACATTGTCCACTTAAGGTCGCACCGTATACAAAAAATAAAAAATTAAATTGAAAAAAAAAAAAAAAAAAAGACTCGTATGATGAGCTCCTTTCTGATGCTGTGTGTCGTGTAGAGTTACCCTCATTTAAAAATCGAGGTGTACGAGCAGAAAAAAAAAAAGACCAGTAGCTCCCGTCTTGTTTCTGTAATATCGGACGACGCTGTGCGGTTTGTTTTGTGTGTGCGGGAGGGCAGGCGGAGTGGCGGAGGAGGAGCTCACGAAAGTCTTGGCCACGACACAAGCCGCTTTTGTTCAGCCGTTGACGGGCAGTGTACTTTTTTTTTTTCTGTGTGCTCAAACTGCGCTCAGGTTCTCCTTTTTCTTTCTTGCGTCTAACACGGAGAACTGCCTTTTTTTTTTTTTTTTTTTTTTTTTTTTTTGCCCAGTTTCCTCAGTGAGAGAGGGTGGTCCTCCCAGTTTTTGCCTACGTTTCGTGGGGAGGGAATCAAGAGTTGGGAGAGAGAGGGGGGGGGAGAGAGAACGGTAGGGTCTGGTGGAGGAAGAAGCAACGACGACCAGGCTCAGTATCTTCGACACCTGTCTGACGGCCGGTTCTAACGTCGCGATCCTCTGGCGCGGACCGGAGGTATAAACTTTTCAAAAGTTTGAGAGAAAACGGCAGACGGGTGTGCGCGCTCAGATGAACGTTCATTATTTTCAATTCAATGCGAACAAATTTTTTTTTTTTGTTTCTTGAACTACCCAAATTTTTTTTTGGGGGGGGGAAGGAGGAGAGCGTCATTTTGAGGAAGGAAGAAGTGATTTGTGCGCGCGCAATTTTTAATTGAAAAAAAAAAAAAAAAAAAAATTTTTCATATCGTTTCACGGATTAAGTGCATCTCGCATGTTACCAGGAACAACAACAACAAAGTGTGTGCATTGTGCCCTCTCCTTTCTTCTTTTTTACGGATTACAACCAGCAGATGAACTTCATTTTGTTTTGTTTTTTCGTACTATTTCGAAAGGAATTCCTTTAATTTTAATTTCCGGTAAGTCGTTCGTTCATATTGATTTCTTTTACTTTACGCATTAAAAATTGCATTTCTTTCCCTACCCCCCCCCCCCTGTTTCAATCAAAACGTCTTATGCGCATCTGATATTTCTTGCTTTTTTTTTCCCCTTCCAATAATAATGTTTAAGAAAAAAAAAAAGAGCCAAATGCAGAAATGAGCCCAACCGAATTGACTTCTTCCACCTTTCCGCCCCGTTCGCTTGCAGCGACCCACCTTCTTCTTCTTCTTCCTTACTGTAGAGACACACAGCCGAATAAGAGAGGAGCCCGGCATGAAGTCGGGCGGCGGGCGACTGACCTCATTTTCTTTTTTTGGGGCTGTGCTTGCCTTTAAACTGCCTAGCAGCTATAACACACACAACTATAGCCTTACTTGACTAATAATACCAGAAGGGGAAAAGAAAAGAAGTTCTTTTTTTTTTTTTTGTTTTTTGTTTCTCGTTTGCTGGAGAAGAGAGAGAGAAGCAAAAAGACAACACGCGAATACTTGAACGGAATCAAAACCAGATTCTTCTTCTGCGTGTCCCCCTTTTGTTTTGGAACAATGTACGATATTTTTGACGTGTTTTTCTGGTTTGGCCGCGATTGAAAATTGTTGACGTTCTTCAATAGCTTTAGCTCTTTTTTTTTTTTTAATAGTAAAGTCAAGGATAATTTTAAATTTCATTTTGATTATGAGATTTAAAAAAAAAAAGAACTATTGAAATAAGAAAAAAAAAGGGGGGAAGAAGATATTTTTTTTTTTTTTAAAGAAGGGGGGTCAACCTCGAGGAACGTACCTGGCGTATATGTTAACCTCATTTTCACGGTTGCCATGCCAACCCCTTAGAAGAAAACCCCCCTCCTTATCATCCTCTGTATTCTACCTTGATTTCGGGGTGTGTGTCGTTGATTTCCGGGTTATAAGGTTCGGTCCCTTTTTTTTTTTTAAATTAAAAAAAAAATAATAAAAATATCGGGTGTAACTTGGTCAAACAGAAAGAAAAAAAACTAAATCTGCGTGAGTATGTAGCGGCATGTTATTTTCTTCCGACTCATTTCCGACTTTGCAAGGGAAAAAGCACAAAATGGAACGAAAACCAAATGTTTTGTTTTTTTTCCATTTCCCCCCCGCAGACACACACAGCAAAAATGTCCTAAAAGAAAATAGTACCGTGTGTGTGTGTGTGTGTCTACATTAAAAGAAGGAGTGGAAATGTGGGACACGGCCTACCTTTTTTTTTTTTTTTTTTTTTTTCTTTCCTCCTTCTTCCTCCTCCTACCCCCGTTGGGTGTAGTAGTTGTGTGTACAACTTCTGTGTGGGTCCCAGCCATTCGGATTTTTTTTTTTCCAGTGCCTCTTGGGCCTAACCTACTTTTCGTTCTCTCTTCTCTACTTCCACTTGATTTTTTTTTGCTGCAGACCACAAGATTCTTTTGGCTCACGGAGGAGGAGTTCTTCTTTTTCAGGGGGTCTCTCTCTCTCTCTCGCATTGTGTTCTACTTGCATTCCAAAACAATAGCATCATCGTTCTAAACGATTTCAGCCATTATTTGAATTCACGCTACATCGCAGCGCGTTATATACGCAAAAAAAAAAAAAAAAAAACATTTGAAAATGCGGAGATTTGAACGCGCGCAACTCCATGGCCGGATGTGGACGTGTAAAAAAAAAAAAAACACGAGATAGACATTGAGGTTTAAAAAATCAAGAAAAAAATCGAATTCTTTGTAGGGAGAAGAACAAAATGTTGGGACGTGCTCGGAAAAAAAAAAAAAGCCCTAGAGCTTCTCAGATCGAGCGCGTGTGTGTGTTGTTGCGCAACGTAACACACACATAGGAGGACTGGTGTGTGTGTGTGTGTCTAGTAGTAGAGGAAGTTGACCTACTTTTCGTTTCTTCTTCTTCTTTTCATTCTCACAACCACCGGTGGTGCAATCTCTCTTAAGCTCTTGGCTGACTAAAAGACTACACACGCAGCCAAAGAGACGAGTCATTCTCATTGCATTCTTTTTTTTTTTTAAAGAAAAATTTCCGGTCCAGCTCGCAGTTAATTTTTTAAAAAACGTATTTGAACATTATCCTCCATCGTGGACAGGAGATTTCTCTTTAAACAAGAAATCTACCATTTTTTTTACCGTTAGATTTTTTCAATGTTTGATCGGGGCACAAGGGGGACGAGAAATATCTTACGCAATTCCGGACACAGATTGAGAGACAAGACACGGCGGAAGTTGGGGCTTCGTCATTTACAGCCCAAGTTCGACGTGCTGTCGAAACTTGGGGCTGACCTACATTTTAGCATTTCCCCCTTCTTCTTTTTTTTTTTTTCCCCAATTAAACCCAAATAAAAAAAAAAAAGGCAATCCCCCCCAAAAATCTGCGCTGTTTCCCAATAACTCACAAAAAAAAAAAAAAATTGAATTTAAAAAAAAAATCCAAATGGCTATCCGAAAACAAATTAACGCTCGTCTACGGTACGAGGATGGAAAAAAAAAAAAAAAAAAAAAAAAAAAAAAAGAGAAAATGTTTTCGCCGAAAAAAAAACAAAAACAAAACCGCAAAGCGAAATTTTCAGCGAGCGAACGAACGACGTTGAAAGAGATAATAATAATCATAAAAAAATGGAGGAAAAAAAACGAAAAAAAAAAAAAAAAAAAAAAAAAACGAACCAGGGCGTACACGAGGAGAAGAGAAAAGAGACGGAAAAAGAAGTATGGTAGCAGTAAAGAAAGAGGAAAGCAAAAGTGCAACGAACTGCACGCTTTGGCCTACATTTTCACCAGGCAAAAAAAAAAAAAAGAAATAGAAAAAAAAAAAAAAGGAGTACTCACAAAACAGAAGAGGTGGGGTGGCGAAAGGGGTGGTGCGTGAGCAAGTTCCCCCCACCAGCGTTCGTCGTTCTTGTTCGTGCGTTTGATGCGCAGCACACACACACACATCGCTCCGGGCGCAATTCTCTCTCTCTCTCTCGGCTGGGCGTGTGTTCGGACAATTAAACCAGCCAGACGATGACGATGCGCATCGCTCTGCTGCGTGTTGTGTATCTAGAAAGAAAGAAAAATCACGTGACTTGGAAGAAGGAGAAAAAAAAAAACATGACTGGGCAACAATTGTCCCCCCCCCCCTCTTCGTTCAAATAAAAAATGAGGCCAATCTAAGGAGGATAAGAAGAAAAAAAAAACGTGATGGACGTGCGCGTATGTAGACAAACGAAAAAAAAAAAAAAATATAAGAAAAGGTTCGGCAACGTCTTTGTTTCGTGCGTGCGTTCCACTTTTCTCTTTTTTTTTTTTTTTTTTTTTTGCAACGCGACCGGAAGAAAAATTCCATTTGATTGAAGAGGAAGGAAATAGGAAACTGGAAATTCGAATCTCCATTATCCGTCCGTTTTCTCCAATTTTTCTTTTATGGGACAATTATTTATCTTGGATAGATAAACATAATGGAAGGTAAAAAATTGGAACACGCGTGCTGGACAAAAAAAAAAAGGTGATTGGCAAATGTCTCGCTAGCGAAATGCTATTTGCGGTGTGTAGTATGTGAGTTGGACGTATTGCATTTTAAGAAGGACGTATTTAACTATCAGCGGTAATAAATATGGCGACTCGACAACGTCCAGACACGGATCTCTTTTCTTTTTTCTTAGGAAGAAGGAAAAAGGAAGGAGACACACACACACACACACACACACACACAAAAAATAAAAAATAAACGGACATGTACTAATAATATAACGGTTCCCCCATCTATGGTCGTACCTTTGCTATACCTGCCCGTGTGATGAATTCTTTTTATTTATTTTTTTTTTTTTTAAAGAAGAAATAATTCCCCCCCCCCCCCAATTCCTATAGCCACAAGAAAAAAAAAAGGAGGAAAGGTGGGAGGAGTGAGCTCCGGTTGGTCCGTTTTCGTGACGCGCGTTGCCCGAAAGGCAGGGAGAGCGCGCACGGCTTCTTTTCTGTGTGTGTGTGTGTGTGTGTGTGTTGTTTTCTTTCTCTCTGGTTTGCTGGTTGTGACCCACTTCCCGGTTTGTCGGAGTTGACCTCAATTGCCAAATCCTTCCACCCTCTCCGCGTCTCCCTACCCTCCTCCTCCTCCTCCTTCAAAAAAAAACCTGAAACTATCAAGTCGAACTGGAATCGACTCTACGACGACGGACGACATACAAACGATAACGGCATATTCATGTTTTCCAAAACATTCCCAATCAACTACGATCGTTTCGCTCTCGTGCGTACGTGTCCAATAGGAACTTCCCAGTCCGGTTCTTTGTTTTTTCTTAAATCCTACCAAACATTTCAATCTGGGTTGGTTGCCGTTGTCTCATTTGGGTCCCGTCACGCACAAACAAAAAAAACCAGAAATGAACTTCTACTTAACTTAAAAAAAAAGGGGGGTAATAATGATATAAAGAAAAATAAAATAATAACCTGTTAGATTGGGATCCTCTTCTTCTTTTTTAGCTGAGCAAAGCCACACCTGGAGGTGGAGTCCTACTTTTCCTCCCATTTTTGTTTTTTGTTTTCTACCTAGAAACACAACGCATATGGACCTGTTTTAAATGTCTTCAGGCTAGACTAGTAGTAACTTGTAGTAGTCGTCGTATAGTGGAGTATCTCCTCTACACACACACACACACACACAACATATATATCCACCTGCAGCAAGGACGAAGTTGGTCGAGTGCCCAGGAAGAAAGTCGCTCTCTCTCGCTCTCTCGTTCACACATGTTTTCTTGTGTGTGTAAGAGGACGGGTGGGAAACGTGGAGTCCTTTTTTTTTTTTCCTTAAAAAAAAAAAAAGAAAAAAAAGTGGACAAGCCAAATGGGACGGTCCTCCTCCTCCTCCATCCGTCACAGGCGGATGAATATGCGACCTACATTTTTGGCACATCACGTTGTTTTTCATTTCTTTAAACAACTTCTGCCACTATCCACCTGTCCTCTTGCTTCTCTCGTCCTCCTTCCTAATTATCGTACATTTTCAAAAAAAAAAAATTATTATTTTTTGTTTTCGTTTAACTCAAATTGAATTCATTTAAAATTTGTTTACGATCATTTTTTTTTTTTTGTTGCGCAGATTCGGACTGCATGCGCTGACATCATTTCCAACTCCATGTGCGTTATTATCGATTCTGATCCGCCGCCCGTGATTATGAAGGTGGTCCAGTGTTGTCCAGCAGCTCCGCCAGCCACCCGGCGTTGCTGTAGTTAATTTCGTTCCTCTAGAAAAAACAAAACAAAACAAACAAACAAAAACAAAACAAAACAGAAATTTCAATATTCAAAACGGGAAGTGATTGTTTTCTCTCGCGCGTGTTTTTGTGTGTGTGTGTGTGTGCGTGTGTGCGAGTGTGCCACATCTTAGTTTTAAACAACCAAAAAACAAAACAAATATCGCGCTCTCCACCCCAAAAACAAAAGACAAAAATTATTGAAAGAAAACAATTCTGTTACGACGGCGAGTTCATCGGAAGACCGACCACTACTACCACCGCTACCATCCGTTTGTTGGTCATTGGGCAGTAGTGGCAACAGTTCAACCACCCCCACCATGAAGCTAGAACCCCCTGTTCCCGTTCCGGTCGACTCGATCCTGTCGTGGGGCTGCGGCGGTGTAGGCGGAGGACCAGACGACGACGACGACCTGCTCAACGGAAAGTTCAACTCGTGCGACATGGCCGACTCGACGACTGGCAGCAGTTTGCACGATCACCTACACCATCACAGCAGTCTTTCCGGTGGAGGAGGTTCGGGCATGGCCGGAAGCAGTTCGGGCATGCTGAGTTGCGGCGGAGGCAGCGGGCTCTCATCCGGCCCGATGAATCAGAGCAACAAGGCCACACTCTTGTCACTCGACAACCTCGACGGACTCCTCTTGTCCGGCGCCACTGTCCTGACGACGCCCACAACGCCCGGACCGGGTCCTGGCGGAGGGCACAGTTTCGCAGAGTTGAAACCGCTGGCTCTTCCGCCTTTCGAGTACGGTGGTGGCGGAGGCAACAACGGCGGAAACCTCTCACTGGACGGCTCGATGAACAGTTCCGGTTCCAGCCACCATCATCACATGGGTGGAGGGACGCGGACGATCCTGGACATCAACCTCAACCTGTACAAAGCCAGTCCGTCTGGCAACAACAACAACAACAACAACAATAATAATAATAACAACAACAATAACAACAATAACAACAACAATAACTCGGGCAACCTCAACTACTACGGCAGCGGTGGCGGAGGCAACGGAGAGCCGGTTTCGACGACGACGCTCGTCAACGGACTCGTCAGCGTCGGTGTCGTCAAGGCCGAGAGCATGGCCGACTACCTGATGAACCCCGAGATCGACGACATCGCCGCCATCATCGGCAACGCCATCGCAGACAGTACTGTGGCCTCGGCGTCGGCGTCGACAGGTGGCGTTGGAGGTGGTGGTGGAATGGGTGGCGGCGGAGTCAGCAACGTGGCCGGCGTCGGTTTGGGTGGAGTCGAAAGCCTCGGACCGGATATCCGCGATCCCTGGGCCGACATTGACGCCTGGATCGAGAGCGCCTGTTCCACCGTCTACAAGCACGAACCAATGCTTGAAAGTCCGGCCTCTTCTGTGACTTCCGGGACATCGCATTCGTCACTGTCTTCCGTCAGTCCGGCATTCGCCCATCCGTCACTGCCGCCGATGAGCTCCTTACAGCCGCAACAGCCTCACAACAGCAGCTGTAGCGTCAGTTCGACTTTGCAAGCTCTGCTGAGTCAAGGAGCGGCAGCGGCCGGCAGCGTCGCCTTGGCTCACATGAGCCAAGATCCTTCCGGCGGAGGTGGCAACAATAACCACAACGTGAAAAGTGAGCCCTCCATGGACATGCCCTTGCTCCAGCGACGGTTGACGGCCGGCCGAGAACCCAACTTGAACAACGGCGGAGGAGGCAACGGCCCGATGGGCGGATTCGTCTCCTGTTCCATGGCTGGGTCATCTAACAAGGAGATGCAGCTACCGCACACTACCTTCCACACGGGACCGACCCTGAACCACGTGACGACGTCCTTACCGCATCTCGGTGGAGGTAACGATTCGAGCGGATGTCATTCGAGCAGCTACCCGGCCACGGCCCGGAGGTCTACGGCTGTCAAGAGTAGCAGTAGCGGCTACAACAACAACAAAGACTTGAGCGATCTCGACGATCCGATGAGCGGCGGTGGAGGCAGCGGTAGTGGCGGCGGGACGGTCGGCGGAGGATCGGGTGGCCGATCCAAGCACAAGAACCGTTCGGGTAAAGCCAAGATGACGACGGTGATGACAACAGACGGAGCCGGCAAGGAGAAGCCCGTCCACCGGTGCAACATCTGCAATCGGGGATTCCTCAACAAGTCCAACATCAAGGTTCACCTTCGCACCCACACCGGAGAGAAGCCCTTCAAGTGCGACGCCTGCGCCAAGGCGTTCCGTCAGAAGGCCCACTTGCTGAAGCACATGCAGATTCACAAACGAATCACCAGAGACTGACCTATATTTTTTCAATTTAGACGAGGAGAGAGAAAAAAATTAACTAAAAAAAATTTGTATAGCAATCGAACATTATTCATCCAGAATTCATCAGGCATTGAAAGAGATTATAAAAACCTTTTTGTTTCTTTGTTTGTTTGTTTTTTCCTTATTTCCTTCCCAGAGATATATATCCTCCTCTTTCTTGTACGATGAGCATTATGACGATTATTCTTGGGATGTGGTGCATGTCACCAGGATGCAGAGGCCAACTCTGTCGAAATCAGGCTTCCCGGTTCCAAAAAAAGATAGAAACTTACCAACACTCATGAAATTTTGTGGTAGTGTTAGCAACAACTTTTTTAAAATGTATCATTCCTGAAAAAAGTGAACAAGAAAAATTCAATTCTGGTTCTATGAAAAAAAGAAAAAAAAAAAGAAAAGAAACCCATTTAATTTATTTACTTTTTCACGAAACGTGTCACTTCCTTTTGCTCCCAATTCTCTTCTTATACGACCCATTCGGTTTCATTTAGAATTTTCTATAACCAAAAAAAAAAAACAAAGCAAGATGATGAAAAAATTGTGACACACAAAATTTGATTACAACGAATTGGAATTATTTTGTTAAAAGACAGAAAGGAAACAGTGAAATATTACTAAAAATACCAGAAATTGTATTCCACCACCTACCCCCCGCCACACACCGGAAGGATTCTCGTCTGCTCTCTCGGTGTTGTCACATTTTCTTTTTCTTGCTCTTTAAGGAAAAGAAAAAATAATTATATTCACACAATATTTCCCTCTAATAATTTTCTTTTCTATGCTATTAAATCGTGTGTTTGTTTTTTTTCCCCTGTGTACATGTTCATTTGCATATACATTATATACAGAGTAAGAAAAAAACAATAATGAGAAACATTTTGTGGTGTGGGTCTGATTGATTGTGCGTATGTTTGTATGCTTTTTGTTTCTTTTTCTCAATTTCCTCTTTATTTTTCCCTCCCCCCATTTCGCTGGCGATCACTCGTGCAAAGAAAATATGTGCACGAGTTTTTTTTTCGGCGTTCCTTTCAGTTTTTGAAGCGATAAAGATTCAATACAGAAGTTGAACGTCTTTCAAATCTCAGGAGGACTTGTCAACATCGAGCAACCATTTATATAAAACATACAAAATACGGCACTAAAAAAATATATATAAAGTTCTTTTTTTTTCTATTTTTTTTTTTCTAATTTTCTTTTTGCATATTGATTGTAATGGTGCTGTTAAAAGCTTTCTCGCCGCCTCGTCCCAAATTGTCCCCCCGTCGTCCTCATGGTGTTCTATAAATATTATATACATTATATAAATATTATCCCAAACCGTCTATCTCTCTCTCGTAATCATCGGCACTTGTAATATGCACTGGTCACTGTGTTGAACGCGACGAACAAGAAAAAAAAACAAGAAAAAAGATTGCGTTCGATTATTTTATTATTTTCATCTGAACATTTTTCAATGACAAACAAAATTTAGGCGACTTACAACAAAATTAACGAATTAAAATTTCTTCTGGTGTAAAAAAAAAAAAAAAAAAACGAAATTAACAACAACGTAAATGAATGAACAAATTGGCCCAAAATTCTCCAATCTTTCTGTTATTTTTTTCTTATTGGAATCGATACAACTGGGGCTGGCCCTTTTCAGTTTCTTTTTCAGTGTGTGACCCATTGTATAATCCACACATTTTTTTTTTTCTCCAAATTCTCCGAGAATTTTTTTTTTACGCCCGTATTCTATGAGATCGGTGCTGCCTTACTTTCGTGTATTTCTTTCTGTGCGGCTCTTCCCCTCCAAGAAAAACCCACCCACCCACACACTCCCACGAAGAAAAAAAAAGACGAGTTATTATCGATTTATATTTGTATAACACTTGTAATTTTTTTCGAAATAAAAAAAAAATAATTTTTTTTCGTTTACAAAGAAAGAAGAAAAAACATTGTTTGGTACCTGTTTGATTTATTTTTGGTTTTCCAAAATTGTGTGTTTGATGTCCAACGGTTTTTCATTCATCCATCCTAATTTAATTCAAATATAATTGACACACGGACAAATGATAATAATAATAACAATAAAAACGATTGTGATACAACTTACCGAGCAGTTGGCTGGCCGATAACCATATTTGGGCCATGTGTGTCTATATGGGTTGACAACAGGGCAACAACGAGGAAGAGAAACTTTCTAACTCGTAAAAAATTAGGGCGCTCATGTCGGTTGCTCTCCATCGGGTTCGATATATATACAATATAATTCATAACATATGGTTATCATTGCTGTGACAGTTGAATAAAAAAAAAAAAAAGGAAGACACGGAAGAAGTCAAAGGAGAAACACAAAATTATGTTGTAGCTGTTGGTGGGGATGACGGATCGTCAAAGAGTGAAACTACCGGAAGGTCGGAAAGGGTGGCGCAATTTGCGCAGTCGTGTTAAAAATTTATCATCAAGAGGGTTATAACTCGAGACCTTTGGTCTCTTTCTTTTTTTGTTCTCGTCGAGCGGGTGCTGCTGTTGGCTTTTTCGTGAATGACCTCATTTTTCGTATTTTCTTTTTTTTTTTTACTTGCTGGATAAGCTTCTCGGCAAAAAAAAATTTGTAAGCTGAAAATCCGGATTTCTGTATCAGCAAAATGATCAATCACGTCAAAACGACCTCATTTTTACAACGGCAAAAATCATTAGGATAATTACTTCGTTCGAACTTGGCGCGCCAAGTCTTTTTTCATTCCGTACATCAATCCGCGCATCTTGCACACTTCTCCTGACGACATTTTCACTTTGTGGTCTTGTTTACAATGGATTGTTGATAAACTCTGCTTCATTTGTAGATTTTTTTTCCTTGCTTTCTACCGGAAAAACGGAAAAGCAAAGTTCTCTTCCGGAATGGCCACTTACATTTCCCAGTATTCCACAACTGGATTCTGTAAGTTGTGTTCTAATTGATGTTTACGTTTCAAAGAAAAAGTACAGTCGTCATTAAGCTGTAATATATATATATATGTCTTTTTTTTACAGACCGAGCTCCGGTATCAAAAGGACTGATGGGAGCATTGTTCGTCACCTGCACGGCCATCCATGTCCCACTTCTGTCTCATCTGCGAGTATACCTCATGTGTCAACTGCCAAACACTTTCACGTCTGGCGAGGTACTTCCATCATCTGTTCAAATCCGGCATGTGTGGAAGGTGAAAGTTTTTCATTAAATGGTGTTTTATTACTAACAGGTGTGGAGGTTGTTTACAGTACAAGCAGCCTTTCTTGACACAAAAGACCTAATTTGTGCTGCATTACTCATATATTACTTCAGGTAATTTGATTCATGATATAATAAAAAAAGCATTTCAAATTCACCATTTTTTTATGTCTAGAGTGTTTGAAAGACGACTAGGTTCCAAGAAATTTGCATCCCACCTATTTGCTACTAGTCTGATTTCACTCGCTCTGCAAGTACCACTTATTTTGCTCATCAGATCCACAGGATGGAGCTCATATCACAGTGGCCATCTTCCTCCTGGCCCGTAAGTCTGCTAGATAAGTTTTCCTCTGCTAAACATGAATCTCATCTTTTGCTCTTTGCTTTCTTTCTGAGGTATGGATTGATCTTTCCGCTATTCGTTCCATACCTGTGTGATATTCCGAGAATGACTCGTACGCATATCCTCGGGATACCTATTACAGGAAAAACACTGACATATTTAGTAGGTCTACAAGTGTGCAGTACCTCTTTCCCGACGGCTGTTGCAGCATTCTGTAGTATTGTAAGGGTTTTCCCATCTTCATGGTCGCTTTCGTGATGCTTGAGGCGTGACAGACATACTTTTACTTGCACAGGCTGCTGGACTGCTGTATAGGTGGAATGTTTTGAAAATCCAAGACTGGCTAGTAATACCAGATTGGTTTGCCCGATTGACAAATCTGACCCTTGGACGGCTATTATCCTCTTCGCCACCTACAGACGGTCCAATGGGGGCCACATTGGAAATTCAACGCCAGGAACAGATGGAAAGGCTTGAGCATCAAATGCTACTCCAACGATCCCGGGACGGACCACCTCGGCAGGCAATGAATAAATAATTCTTGTTTTCTTTAACCCACACAGCCAGTCTTCGATTATTCATTTTTTTTTTTTCCTTGCGTGACTTTACGTGTTGTTGTTGTTATCACACAGAACACTGGGCAGGGGTATGCCGAACGTCTTGTCGGTCCCGAAATGCAATGGGGTGAGCAAGGTGCCAACGAACACCCACGGCGACGGCGAGCCAACGATTTTCCAAATCTTTTCAATCCGAACGGTATATAAAAAAGATGAGATTTTTTTTTCTTCTCTTGTTTTCTTTTTTTTTTTGAAATCTAGCCATGCTTCTTCCTTTCTTTCTTGGGCGTTTTTTTTTTTTTGTAGAAGCTCGACCAAATAATCGGATACCACCATCCGAGGAGAACGTGACCTTTTTGACGAGTATGGGCTTTAGCCGTGACCGTGTCATGCGGGCCCTGCAAACGACAGGAAATAATGTCGAAGCGGCCGCAAACTTGCTCGTGAATGATGTATAACATCATCCCCCCAGATGAATGTTAACCTTCTTCTTTATTTTTCTTTTTTTTTCTTTTTTGTAAGACACACACACCCATCCCTTAGAAAGTCTACAAACCCACCCGCCCTTAATCATAATTTTTGTCGATTTAATCGGTTACCTGTATCCCAAATTGTGGATCGTTTCAATCTTTAAAAAGAACCTTTTTTTTTTTTTCTTGTTTCTGTTTGTATGTGTGTGCGTCGTCCATTTTGTGAGTTGTGACTGTTGTATACAGGGTGGAAAGAAACGAAAAGATGAAAATAAAAAAGGAATTTTTTGTTCAAAACTACGAGAGCTTACGATACTACCCCAAACAATGCGCTTGTCTGGCATCGAAGTGAGAAGTGGAACACGATTTTTTTTTGTGTGTACGTACAACAGTAGAGACGTCTCAGCTAAAGTCTAGCCTCGCAGTTGTTGCGCAGTCTTCAGTTCCGCCTCGACACCGATTCGAGCCATCGGGAAAATGGGTTTTCAGCTGCACGCAGCAACAAGAATAATAATAATAAAAAAAAAATGAAGCCAAAAAAAAAAAAAAAGAATGAACAATCCGACACTTTCTTTGCCCTCCCCTCGTCAATCACCGCACCAAAAAATTATTTCTATTTATGATTGCAACGGTGTCGATGATGGAAGTTAGACGTCTCAGTCTGTCGGGATCAGGGCGCAAACGACGTCAACCGACCGAAAACAGACGCTCAGCAATGCATTGAAAAGGAACGGCCAATGAGGTAATCGTTCGACTCGATAGTCCCGTTAAAACTTCAGCTCTTCCTTTGGTTCCATGACGACTTCCAAAGCAACGGGAGATGATTTCCATCGTTCGATAGTCTCAGAGAAAAACAATTTTTTTTTCAAAGAACACAATGATCTCAGATGACGAAGGACTCGCTTTCTTGATCTTCTGCGTAACTATTTTTAATAGACCGTATAGACCTGGGTGGCTGCATTCCGGCCAAACGGAAATAACAAGGCCCATTCAAAGAAACATTTCCGGCTTTAGCCGCTGGATCGAGTCGCTCTTATTATTTTTTTAAAAGAAAACGCGATAGGGAAAGAAGGCCAACGGTTTAGTCATCAAGAATGACCAGTAATTTTATTTAGGTTAACGGGTACCCCGCAGTTCCGTATACCTAAATGACTGTTACGAAGAAATGAAAAACAAATACACTAATAAAACAAACGGAAAAAGGATGACCACACGCGTTTACAAGTGAAGGTGGACTATGATCATAAAAGTTGAATGCTTTCGTTCGCCTTCATTGTACGGGGTGCGTTTACGATCAAATGGAAATTTATTTTTCCATTCTTGAAAATTATTCTTTTAAATGGACGATTATTACATCCGGTAGAATGCTAAGCGATAAAATAACATTACAATAATTCTTACGTTTACTCTACGAGTCACTTTTGATGACTTTAAAATGTTTAGTCAACAGCCCAGAAGCGGGAAGCAAAAAAAAAAAAAAAAAAGAAAAAAAAGAAAAGAGAATCAAACTGGGTCAATTATAACTCGTGATAATAAGAAGCGAAACAAAATAGCAGTACCGCAAAAATAGGGAGACTCTGGAACGTGACCTTCTTGCGCTTCGTGCAGCAAGGTTCGTCTTCCCAGATGCGTTTCGCATCGTTCGTCACAGCACCACCCGTACATAACGAGACAACAGCACAAAAAAATAGGAGAACCAGTTAAATACGGGCGAGCTAAACATAACATGAAAAAAGAGGAGAAAACTCTTTTTCTAGATCGTGATGTCTTGCAGTAAAAAAAAAAAAAAAAAAGAGCATCGAGGCTGCATAGAATATGTAGAGGAGGTCTTGGCGCAGATG